>NC_086374.1:615000-915000 GCF_036588685.1 Mytilus trossulus
TTTCCATGTAACCGTAGCCAGTGCCTATTTTTTTTTATTTTGTTGTTCCGACAGTTATAGACATGGTTATTAAATAAAGTTTTATACCTTTTAGGTTTCAGTCTAGTTTGATACATTTAGGTTCAGTCCCGTTTTATACATTTAGGTTTCAGGCCGTAAATTTGATACATTTCGGTTCAGCCCCGTTTTTAGTCCAAATAATTATGGTGTCTGGCAAGGCTATTTTAGGCGTCCCAGAAATAAAATAAAATAGCCTTGCCAGACGTCATAATTATTTGGACTACCCCGTTTTATACATTGTCAGACCCGTTCCATACATTTAGGTTTCAGACCAGTTCCAAACATTTAGGTTTCAGACCAGTTCCGAACATTTAGGTTTCAAACCAGTTTTATAATTAAGTTTCAGACCAGTTTCATACATTTACAGGTTTCAAACCAGTTCCATACATTTAGGTTTTCGAGACTATAGTTTCAACTGAACAGTTGGTTTAAACAGTATCCGCGGACTGAAATTTAAAAAAAACAACATAAAATTTGTAAATTTTTACTTACAATTTCCACTAAAACTACTGGGCCAAGTTCATTATAGATAGAGATAATTGTAAGCAGCAAGAATGTTCAGTAAAGTTCCACTATCATATAAACGCAATTTTGCCATGAATCCATCTGCATCCTTTAATATTCACATAGACCAAGGTGAGCGACACAGGCTCTTAATTTAGAGCCTCTAGTTATTTTTGTCAAATTTTCGATGTGTACAGGTTTTGTTTTTTTTTAGATAAGAAGTTTAAGTGTTACTAGGAGCAACAGTAACAAAAGTTTTTAAATCCAAAATTTTGATATTCAATTATTATTCTTAAATTTTAATTCCAGTAAGACATAATTTAATCAGAGCCGGCTAAATAGCAAATTTGCTATTTTGCCGGTGACGGTCAAATAGCCACTGCCTTTAATTTAACAGGGTTAGGTTGATAGGTGTTGAAATTCCTTTTATGTAGTATAGTATTTGTTTCGTATTTGATAGTGATAGTGTAAACCTTTTATTGACTTTAGAACTTTTGAATTGCTTTTCAAATCCCAGGAAACTGGTACGAACCCGAGGATAAAAATATCTAAACGTCCCCGCCCGGTTACACATTACATTTGGTTTTCTATGTTGTGTCATGTGTGCTTTTGTTTGTCTGTTTGTCTTTTTCATTTTTAGCCATGGCGTTGTCAGTTTGTTTTAGATTTATGAGTTTGACTGTCCCTTTGGTATCTTTCGTCCCTCTTTTAGGGGTATAGAGGATTGAGGATTGAGGGGTGTACAGATGAGTATTGTTGATGTAAATAGGCATTGTTTAAATAAGGTTATGAAACTGGATATTTTGAAGGAATTAAATTACTTTTTTTTTTATTGAGGGGGGGGGGGCAATTCCTTTAAACAAGGCAGTGGCGGATCCAGAACTTTTTCTTAGGGGGGCCGCTCCAGTCATGCTTCCATGATTCCCTATATAATCAACAATTGTTTTCCAACAAAAAGGAGGGGGCCTGGCCCCAAGCCCTCCCTGGATCCGCCTATGCAAGGTGATAGGACGTGCTGCTGGGATATGTAACTATTTCAAGCTTTCAATTATGGGAATTTGTAGGGAAAAAACTATCAAAAATATCTGTCTGTCTGTCTGTCTGTCTGTCTGTCTGTCTGTCTGTCTGTCTGTCTGTCTGTCTGTCTGTCTGTCTGTCTGTCTGTCTGTCTGTCTGTCTGTCTGTCTGTCTGTCTGTCTGTCTGTCTGTCTGTCTGTCTGTCCGTCCGTCTGTCTGTCTGTCTGTCCGTCCGTCTGTCTGTCTGTCTGTCTGTCTGTCTGTCTGTCTGTCTGTAAAAAAGTACATCAAATAGTACATCAAATCGTAGCAATCCCCTGCTATCCACATTCCATCAGACAGTAGAACCCGCATAAACAGTATGCATTTTGTGACTGAAGGACGCCTCCGGGTGCGGGAATTTCTCGCTACATTGAAGACCTGTTGGTGACCTTCTGCTGTTATTTTTTTCTTTGGTCGGGTTGTTGTCTCTTTGACACATTCCCCATTTCCATTCTCAATTTTACATATAAATTTTATTTTTTTTCCACATTCCATAACTCAGTGGAATTTACTGCCCATCCATACAGTCGCTGTCGCTACAGTCGACATTTTCCATTATCTTTCGTCCTTCTCTTTCAGAGATCTGCTTAACTTATTTTTAGCCTTTGTATATAGTTTTAATCACAATTTCGCGAAGTGAAAAATATCATTTATGAACACATTAAATAGTATAGAGTGCCTAAAACTGAACCTCTAGGCACGGTAAACTTTTCTGTATGTCAGTCCAACTGTCAGTCCAATTGCTCAGAACACCATTGACTTTGATATGATGTGTTCTGTTTGAAAGATATGAGTTCAAGGGGGATACTGAAAGTGCAAATACACCATAAGCTAGTAGTTTGTCTGGAGAAAAGGCCTACACTGTAATGAACAGTTCACCAACTAGAGTAACTGTTTAAAGCAAAAACTCAGTGTAATGAAAAGTAGTACTCAATTGGAGAAAGTGTTTAAAGCCAATAGTGTAATAAAAAACATGTACCATCTTGTAATTGTTGTAATTGTTAAAAAGCCAATTGTCCAATAATCAGATATACCATGCAACAACATGATTTTTAAAAGTAAATAGTCCAATGAACAGATGTACTAAGTATAGTAACCGTTTAAAGCCAATACTGTAATAAACAGTGGTACCAAAAAGTAAAATCCCCAAAATATTGAACTTCGAGTAAAATTCAAAACGGAAAATTCCAAATCAAATGGCAAAAGGCAAAAGCTCAAAACACATCAAACGAATAGATAACAGCTGCCATATTCCTGACTTTATACAGGCATTTCTTATGTAGAAAATTGAAGATTGACCTGGTTTTATAGCTAGGTCAAACTCTCATTTGTATGACAGTCGCCTCGAATTCCATTTTACAGTCAAGGAACAAAACAACTAGACATAATAGGTCAAAAATTTCAAAAATAGGGGTACAGCAGTAAACATGCTCTTCTTATCTTAATCACTATAAAACAACAAATATGAAACAAAGGAGCACAACATGGCATATATCAAATTTAACAACCATCTTGCGTTGCTTTTTTTTTTATTATACGATTTTATTTATCCACGTTAAATCCCCATAAAGGATTGAATGATTTTAAGTACTGTGAATAAACTCATCAAAGATACCAGAACTAAAATTTTACACTTGCGCCGACGCGCGTTACGTCTACAAAAGACGCATCAGTGGCGCTCGAATCAAAAATTGTTGATCGAAGCCTTATCCTATCCTTAATCTTTTAAGTATATCCTCTGCAGAAATCTAAAGTAGAGTGTCCCTTGTCATTCTTGCGCTTGTCTTTATGCGTATTGTGAATTTCTTCTAAAAAAAAAAGAGCGAAGAAACACAATAGGGCATATAGACAAAGCACTTAGCAAAACAAAAGACAAGTTTTGAAAAATACAAAAATGATCAAAGAACAATAACACAATGGCGAGATATATAAGTACAGAGCTACATCAGTATTTATACTAGTATTCGAGACACATGTACCATCTATTGTAATTGTTGTAATTATTGTGATTGTTGTAATTGTTGTAATTGTTTAGAGCCAATAGTCCAACGAACAGATGTACCATGCAACTACAGTTATTTCTTAAAGTCAATAGTTCAATGAACAGTTGTATCAACTAGAGCAATAGTTTAAATCCAATAGTCCGAACAGTTTTATCAACTAGAGCAATAGTTTAAATCCAATAGTCCGAACAGTTGTATCAACTAGAGCAATAGTTTAAATCTAATAGTCCGAACAGTTGTATCAACTAGAGCAATACTTTAAATCCAATAGTCCGAACAGTTGTATCAACTAGAGCAATGCAATAGTTTAAATCCAATAGTCCGAACAGTTGTATCAACTAGAGCAATAGTTTAAATCCAATAGTCCGAACAGTTGTATCAACTAGAGCAATAGTTTAAATCCAATAGTCCGAACAGTTGTATCAACTAAAGCAATAGTTTAAATTCAATAGTCCGAACAGTTGTATCAACTAGAGCAATAGTTTAAATCCAATAGTCCGAACAGTTGTATAGTCCGAACAGTTGTATCAACTAGAGCAATAGTTTAAATCCAATAGTCCGAACAGTTGTATCAACTAGAGCAATGCAATAGTTTACATTCAATAGTCCGAACAGTTGTATCATCTAGAGCAATAGTTTAAATTCAATAGTCCGAACAGTTGTATCATCTAGAGCAATAGTTTAAATCCATTCCAATAGTCCGAACAGTTGTATCAACTAGAGCAATAGTTTAAATCCAATAGTCCGAACAGTTGTATCAACTAGAGCAATAGTTTAAATTCAATAGTCCGAACAGTTGTATCAACTAGAGCAATAGTTTAAATTCAATAGTCCGAACAGTTGTATCAACTAGAGCAATAGTTTAAATCCAATAGTCCGAACAGTTGTATCAACTAGAGCAATAGTTTAAATCAAATAGTCCGAACAGTTGTATCAACTAGAGCAATAGTTTAAATCTAATAGTCCGAACAGTTGTATCAACTAGAGCAATAATTTAAATCCAATAGTCCGAACAGTTGTATCAACTAGAGCAATAGTTTAAATCCAATAGTCCGAACAGTTGTATCAACTAGAGCAATAGTTTAAATCCAATAGTCCGAACAGTTGTATCAACTAGAGCAATAGTTTAAATCCAATGGTCCGAACAGTTGTATCAACTAGAGCAATAGTTTAAATCCAATAGTCCGAACAGTTGTATCAACTAAAGCAATAGTTTAAATCCAATAGTCCGAACAGTTGTATCAACTAGAGGAATAGTTTAAATCCAATAGTCCGAACAGTTGTATCAACTAGAGCAATAGTTTAAATCCAATAGTCCGAACAGTTGTATCAACTAGAGCAATAGTTTAAATCCAATAGTCCGAACAGTTGTATCAACTAGAGTAATTGTTTGAAGTCAATAGTGCAATGAATAGTTGTACCAAATAGAGTAACGATTTTTATTCAATAGTACAACAAATAGATGTGAAATCTAGGTTTAATGTTTAATGCCAATAGTGTAATTAACAGATGATTAACTAGGGTAATAATACAGATAAGTTTTTATTCAAATCTTTCTAAGTCTTGAATTTGTATTTTTAAAGCTTATTTAGAGGAGCTAGAAGAAAATGAAGGATAAGAAACGAATTCCATTTCACCAATGGCTACAGAATGTACACTCATATTTTCAAGTTTTTGTTGTATCAAAGCTTCCAGCTCGGGTAAGATGTAATATTTAGCTTCACTCAATATTTCCTCAAGAACACTTTCTTCATTAGGAATGCTTGTGATTGCTTTTGGACCATTTCTTAGGTAGTTTAGAATATGACGAAAATGGGTTCCATCTCTGTCGAAGAAATAGCTCCCATCTTTACCTGGCTTTGCAATATAGGTACCACAAAATAAATGAATAAATACAGAGTCTTGTACATTAGTTAAAGTTGTCAAAGAAGTTGTAAACTTTTCTCCTCCTATATCAAGTGTGATTTGTGAGTCAGTTATAATGTTTTGTTCTTGTACTTTTTTCCACTCTAATTCAAGACGACACTTTTCTTTCATGAAGGAATCCAGGCCATCTTTATACTGCACTAGCTTTTGTTTTAGTTCATCTTCTCTTTTCTTTATTTCTCTTTCTTTTTTCATCAGAAGTTTGTCTTTCTCGTCTGACTGCTTTGTCTTGTTTTCCATTTCCACCTGGATTATTTTTGTCTGTGAAATCTTTTCATTTACAATATCCTTTGCCGTATTAATAAGAGTTGCACGTTTGTCCAAGGTAACATCGGTTATCTCTCTTGTGAGGTCATCAAGGCAATTGGTGAAAATTTCATCCCAGTGATTGTTGATTGTTGCCAAGGTAACAATACTCTCACAATCTCCTCCTATATCAACATCATACTGCATCCAACCATCAGCATCTTTTCTGCTTTCATATAATTCGAAAGATAAAGGTTCTACGGCAATAATAATTTGGACCTTCCTTTCTGTAAATCGGAATGGATCTAGTACCCCATTATTCTTTGAAGTTGTCTGCTGATCTCTCTTGGACAGGAATTCAGACAGCCAAGTGAGATATTCTGATAATTTGGCAACAACTGACCCTGACACTTTGTCAAGATTATCAAATACAATTTCATTTCCATTTTCTTGCACAATTAACCATAAACGAACTTTTACCTTTGATGAAAAAGCCCATCTTTTTCTTATCTGATATTCTAAAAACTCAAAACTGTCCCAGGCATACAAAGTAAGTGCCCTATAGGATGATTTGTCATCAATATTAGTAAACATACAAGTAGAAATTTCTATATAATCTGCTTCTTTTTTACTAAGTACTGAATGTTGAATGCTACCATGTACTATTGTCATGTAAGATGAGATCACGGGATGTCTTATCATACTACATTCCTTTTCAATACCATACCATGTAACCAATATTTTCCACCATTTCTCTGACAAAAACACATTTCCTTCTACTTTCAAATCAGACTTGAGAGGTGAACAAGTCAGTTCGTTAGATTTGGTTACAGTATCAGGCGAGTCCTCAAACTGTTTCATGAATTCCTCCATCCATTGTTTAGAAACGCCATACATCCACTCATCTGTTGCATTAACGACGTCTATTTTGTCCAAAATTCTTTTTTGCATTGAAATCGGTGGACATCTTAACATCTTTAAACTGAAAAAAAGTTTTATTTTTAGCAATTGACCTTTTAACACCATTTGAATTTTACTTTTTTTGCAATTTGAAAGTATTTTGACAGCTGTATTGCAACATTTATTTTCTTCACCAGTCTTGTTTTATGTGGCCAGAATATATGCAATGAGTAAGATTTAAACAGTTTGTGTGTAACCCACCAAATGGTAACTGTTCCTCACATGAGTACCGCAACAATCCCTCATTTGATTAATCATTTGATAAGTGTTAATAGAAAATAATTAACTGGCTCTTTTTATTTAAAATAGCACATATTTATAGAAAATAGATCAACTTCTTCCAATGAAACATATTTCAATTTGGAGTTTTTGATTTTGTTTGTTAGTAGCCTTTGAAAACTTGAAAGATCTTGAAATAATTAATTTTCGAAGTTTTTATAGGGTTGTACAAATTTGATGTCCTGTCCTTGTTTATCAATTTTTTTTCTTCCCCAAAATCAAAATGACTTTTCGGATGTTGATACTTAAGGTTTGAAAAAAAAAATCCATTTTTCTTAAAAATGATTTGAAATAGGTCAAACCAAAGTGAAAATGAAAGTACAGAAAAGGTGGGCGTGGCATTTTTTTTTCTAGAACGATTAAAATTATTTCATTAAAATTTTGGTACACAATACGTATTACATTAATTTCACCTTTATCGAATTACAGATTTTCTCGTCTAACTTTTATAACAGTTTCCTGATTTATTTTCGTTTCGTTTAACGATCTGTTTCCTTAAACGGCTACAGTATATTTGATACCAGTCTGTGCTTCCTGTCAGCTGGTTTAGATAGGTTAATTTTAATTGGTTTATTAAGGTTTTGCAACAGAATGTTTGATTGGATCCTAGTAGGTTACGAAAATGTCTGCAGGTGATTGATTTTGCAGGTAAAATCAGGTAATGTTTGTTGACAATTTTCTATTATTTCAAACTTTTAAACGACATCTGCTGTAAAGACTGGCAAATATAGATTAAGAAGAACAAGTAAACTTTACCAATATTTTTCGTTGGTTAAAATTGTTAAGAATGTCTTACTTCTAGTTCTTCAGAAACATAGATCTGTCAAAAATATTCATTCAAGCGAATCAAAATACCGTTATGTCTTACTCAGTTGGTTATAAGCTCAGTTGAGACAGTTGAGTTATTTGTTATACAGTTAACCAAGCAGAATTCGATAAAATCTTATGTTGTATAATGCATGTAATGTGTTTGAAAACTAGTCTGTTAGCATGGTTAGTGTCAAGCTTCAAACAGTCAAATTCAAAAAATGTTTAAGATTGATTTATGGTCAAATCATTTGTTTTTGTACTTCATATGCATGCATTTCAATGGAAATTGTGACCTCACAACATGCACAATGCATTCTTAATTAGTAGCATGAAAACAGCAGAGACGAGAAAAAATATGGTCAGATCATATTTTTTTGTATGCCATATCATAAGAATTTGTATTAACGAGTTTGTGGTCCAGTGGTTAAGACGGATGGCTACAGTGCTGAAGGTCCCGAGTTCGATACGCACTCAGGGTGCTAAAAATATCAGCACATCAGAAGGGTAATTTTCACCCTCTCACACACATCTCTGGTACCCAGACCAGAGTTTAAACTAAATTGGGTACTTTGGGGGCCTCAGTTGGTCAAAGTTGTCCCTTACTTTGACCTGGAGATCAGTCTTCTGATATCTCTCTGGTTTGTCTGTTTCCACTGAGTGGCCCGTAGGTTCTCCCAGTGCTTTGGCTTCCTCCACCATAATAACAGATTGCCCGGTGTCCTAGCACTCCCTTTGTGTTGGGTGGGGATTGATTGTCCTTGTAAAAAAAATTGAAGTATAAACATACGTTAGTGACACATCTCCATTAATCCTGTTAGGGAGTGTTCATGGATGCCACTGTACCCTCACAGCTTTCGAGGGGTTCTTCGGATATTGGAGGCATTTACCAGTACATACATTAACTTACTATTAAGCATGCCTTTTCAATGGTAATTGTGACGTCACAACATGCACAATGCCTTCGGCTGTTGTTTACTCTATGGTCGGGTGGTTGTCGCTTTGACATATTCACCATTTCCTTTCTCCATTTTATTCTTAAAAGCACAAAAAAAAATCATGAGATGAGGATACTGTATGTATAGGTTTCATCATGTTCATTTTGTAGCTTTTCTATATATTTAAAGGTTTCTTATTGGTTAAGTTAGTATTCCTTAATATTTTAATAAAATTAATGGTATCTTGATCTTTTCATAACAATTTTAGCCTTTTTAGGGTTGGAAAAATTGAAAACTTAAATATCATGCATCTTCTCGCTTCTTGCATTTAATGCACTAGCTAGTTACATTGTAGTGTCCATTCAAAAATATTAGTGAAACATTACACATTCTTGAAAGACATCTTTCCATTTCTGTTAGTGGTTGCACAATTATAATTATAACAGCTGACCAAAAGGGCATCAAATGCATGCACTGTATTAACTCCTATTGCATTGATTGAGTTATGAAGTGTGATAAGTTAGAAAGTTGTCCTGAAAAAAGATGATAAATCTTTCAAAATAATCTAGCTGACTTCATGATTCATTCAATACATATAGAGGCATATCAATACATATGCAGGGATCTTCATGGATGAAAATTGAACGAGGGAGGAACTTTCACCATCATAAACCGTATCTACGCCATACAGTGTAGCGTGATCGAAAGTATTTCATCCCTCCATGTAAGGAATGGTGAACAGACTGATACATTTGTACATTGATAATTAAAATTATTTCATTATAGAATTATCAATATTTTCATTAATTGTCATCTATGTAACCATTCAAATGCCAAGCCTACATGGTTCCCCTTAGCCGAGAATGACAAAAAGAAGTACATTGCTATCTTAGAGTGGACTGCCTGTTGGGTGAATAAGTATACAAATTTAGGGATTTACAAAAATGTAGGGATGTACAAAAATGTAGTTGTACATCAAAAGGAAGCGTAGCAAATACTAATGTTTGAACCTGAAATTAATTCTGATGGTTTAGAATATTACAATATATGTATTATTGTTAAAAGATATGAATGCTTGCTACATTGTACTAAATTTGTATTTCATTCCAAAACGTCACACATGATGGCTACTAATATACATTTTGTACAATGCATAAAAACTTTTAAAAAAGTGTCTCACTCAATCAACACTCCTATTTACACATTTAGAAATTACTTAAATAGCCTGTATGTTATTAAAGTTAGTTAAACATTTACAATTTAGAAACCATTTTTACCTTTTTCTCAATGTTGTTATCTTAGCAACTTAGATATTTTTACTTTGAATTTTTGACCTTAAAACATGATAAGAAAAACAATACATGTATTGATAGAAATCACATCCTGTCCCTCTTCAAACTGAATACCTTAACTAAGATTATCTCACGCTATCTCAATGTCACTACCACAGATCATCAGGTTTTACTGACTGTGGTGCATAAGGTACATTGTAACTACATTGTAGCACTAAGATAAGCATCATATATCAGGGTAGGTACAATAATCTGATTATAAATCTTTTATATGTTGGCATCTAGAGATGTTTTGTCCCCCAGGTAATTCATGACTGTCATATATGCATATTGATGAAAATGATGCATTTTCTTTTACTCATTTCTTATGATCATCAATGGTGTACAAAATATCTGTTTTTGTTTGATAGATTGCTGTCTAAAAATTTATTGAATATATATAAGAAAATATCTATTGATCTACATGTATGCTGTAACATTTTATCATTTTTTTCCTGATTCAATACATGTATATAAATTATCTAAATAATTATGCTAATATTGAATGTTCTTACTTTTCTTATATAATATATTTTCAACAGATACATTTTTGTAAATAACAATTTTTACATACATGTACATGTATGCAAAACAAAGCGAGAAATACAATTTGGGGATCAAATATATAGTTTGTTTAGAATTCACTTAAAGGTAAAGACAAAAATTTTGTTGTAAATGTTCCTATTTTTATTCATGCCTTATCAATGAGATATCATCTTTACTTTTTAAAACTGAAATAAGGTTGATGGTCAGTATGATCAGCTTTGTATAATGAAAACACAACAACAAAAACAAACATTTAGAAATTCTTAGGGAACTTTATGTTAATTTAACACCCGACATTCAATAGTGAACTTTATGTTAATTTAACACCCGGCATTCAATAGTGAACTTTATGTTAATTTAACACCCAGCATTCAAGAATCACATACAATGATTAAATGTCCTAGTTCTGTTGTGTACAGACTTAATTAATTAATCTGTTGTCTCTCCCAATAAAATATTAAGCAATCAACAATCTTATTAAAAAATCTGTTTTTTTTTGCATATAATATTTGACTTCACAGTAAGGTCAATACAATCTACTGGTCTTCAATAAGAAACAAGAGTACATTTTGTAGGAGAAGGTCAGTTTTCTTCAATAAGAAACAAGAGTACATTTTGTATGAGAAGGTCAGTTTTCTTCAATAAGAAACAAGAGTACATTTTGTAGGAGAAGGTCAGTTTTCTTCAATAAGAAACAAGAGTACATTTTGTATGAGAAGGTCAGTTTTCTTCAATGAGAAACATGAGTCCATTTTGTAGGAGAAGGTCAGTTTTCTTCAATGAGAAACATGAGTCCATTTTGTATGAGAAGGTCAGTTTTCTTCAATAAGAAACAAGAGTACATTTTGTATGAGAAGGTCAGTTTTCTTCAATAAGAAACAAGAGTCCATTTTGTAGGAGAAGGTCAGTTTTCTTCAATAAGAAACATGAGTACATTTTGTATGAGAAGGTCAGTTTTCTTCAATGAGAAACATGAGTCCATTTTGTAGGAGAAGGTCAGTTTTCTTCAATAAGAAACAAGAGTACATTTTGTATGAGAAGGTCAGTTTTCTTCAACAAGAAACATGAGTCCATTTTGTAGGAGAAGGTCAGTTTTCTTCAATAAGAAACAAGAGTACATTTTGTATGAGAAGGTCAGTTTTCTTCAATAAGAAACAAGAGTCCATTTTGTAGGAGAAGGTCAGTTTTCTTCAATAAGAAACAAAGAGTCCATTTTGTAGGAGAAGGTCAGTTTTCTTCAATAAGAAACAAGAGTACATTTTGTATGAGAAGGTCAGTTTTCTTCAATAAGAAACAAGAGTACATTTTGTATGAGAAGGTCAGTTTTCTTCAATAAGAAACATGAGTACATTTTGTATGAGAAGGTCAGTTTTCTTCAATGAGAAACATGAGTAGATTTTGTATGAGAAGGTCAGTTTTCTTCAATAAGAAACATGAGTACATTTTGTATGAGAAGGTCAGTTTTCTTCAATAAGAAACATGAGTACATTTTGTATGAGAAGGTCAGTTTTCTTCAATAAGAAACAAGAGTACATTTTGTATGAGAAGGTCAGTTTTCTTCAATAAGAAACAAGAGTACATTTTGTATGAGAAGGTCAGATTTCTTCAACAAGAAACAAGAGTACATTTTGTATGAGAAGGTCAGTTTTCTTTAACAAGAAACAAGAGTACATTTTGTATGAGAAGATCAGTTTTCTTCAATAAGAAACAAGAGTACATTTTGTATGAGAAGGTCAGTTTTCTTCAATAAGAAACAAGAGTACATTTTGTATGAGAAGATCAGTTTTCTTCAATAAGAAACAAGAGTACATTTTGTATGAGAAGATCAGTTTTCTTCAACAAGAAACAAGAGTACATTTTGTATGAGAAGATCAGTTTTCTTCAACAAGAAACAAGAGTACATTTTGTATGAGAAGGTCAGTTTTCTTCAATAAGAAACAAGAGTACATTTTGTATGAGAAGGTCAGATTTCTTCAACAAGAAACAAGAGTACATTTTGTATGAGAAGGTCAGTTTTCTTCAACAAGAAACAAGAGTACATTTTGTATGAGAAGATCAGTTTTCTTCAACAAGAAACAAGAGTACATTTTGTATGAGAAGGTCAGTTTTCTTCAATAAGAAACAAGAGTACATTTTGTATGAGAAGGTCAGTTTTCTTCAATAAGAAACAAGAGTACATTTTGTATGAGAAGGTCAGTTTTCTTCAACAAGAAACAAGAGTACATTTTGTATGAGAAGGTCAGTTTTCTTCAATAAGAAAAAAGAGTACATTTTGTATGGGAAGGTCAGTTTTCTTCAATGAGAAACAAGAGTACATTTTGTATGAGAAGGTCAGTTTTCTTCAATAAGAAACAAGAGTACATTTTGTATGAGAAGGTCAGATTTCTTCAACAAGAAACAAGAGTACATTTTGTATGAGAAGGTCAGTTTTCTTCAACAAGAAACAAGAGTACATTTTGTATGAGAAGATCAGTTTTCTTCAATAAGAAACAAGAGTACATTTTGTATGAGAAGGTCAGTTTTCTTCAATAAGAAACAAGAGTCCATTTTGTATGAGAAGGTCAGTTTTCTTCAATAAGAAACAAGAGTCCATTTTGTATGAGAAGGTCAGTTTTCTTCAACAAGAAACAAGAGTACATTTTGTATGAGAAGGTCAGTTTTCTTCAACAAGAAACAAGAGTACATTTTGTATGAGAAGGTCAGTTTTCTTCAACAAGAAACAAGAGTACATTTTGTATGAGAAGGTCAGTTTTCTTCAACAAGAAACAAGAGTACATTTTGTATGAGAAGGTCAGTTTTCTTCAATAAGAAACAAGAGTACATTTTGTATGAGAAGATCAGTTTTCTTCAATAAGAAACAAGAGTACATTTTGTATGAGAAGGTCAGTTTTCTTCAACAAGAAACAAGAGTAAATTTTGTATGAGAAGGTCAGTTTTCTTCAATAAGAAACAAGAGTACATTTTGTATGAGAAGGTCAGTTTTCTTCAACAAGAAACAAGAGTACATTTTGTATGAGAAGGTCAGTTTTCTTCAATAAGAAACAAGAGTAAATTTTGTATGAGAAGGTCAGTTTTCTTCAATAAGAAACAAGAGTCCATTTTGTATGAGAAGGTCAGTTTTCTTCAATAAGAAACAAGAGTACATTTTGTATGAGAAGGTCAGTTTTCTTCAATAAGAAACAAGAGTACATTTTGTATGAGAAGGTCAGTTTTCTTCAACAAGAAACAAGAGTACATTTTGTATGAGAAGGTCAGTTTTCTTCAATAAGAAACAAGAGTACATTTTGTATGAGAAGGTCAGTTTTCTTCAACAAGAAACAAGAGTAAATTTTGTATGAGAAGGTCAGTTTTCTTCAATAAGAAACAAGAGTACATTTTGTATGAGAAGGTCAGTTTTCTTCAATAAGAAACAAGAGTCCATTTTGTATGAGAAGGTCAGTTTTCTTCAATAAGAAACAAGAGTCCATTTTGTATGAGAAGGTCAGTTTTCTTCAATAAGAAACAAGAGTACATTTTGTATGAGAAGGTCAGTTTTCTTCAACAAGAAACAAGAGTACATTTTGTATGAGAAGGTCAGTTTTCTTCAATAAGAAACAAGAGTAAATTTTGTATGAGAAGATCAGTTTTCTTCAATAAGAAACAAGAGTCCATTTTGTATGAGAAGGTCAGTTTTCTTCAATAAGAAACAAGAGTCCATTTTGTATGAGAAGGTCAGTTTTCTTCAATAAGAAACAAGAGTACATTTTGTATGAGAAGGTCAGTTTTCTTCAATAAGAAACAAGAGTACATTTTGTATGAGAAGGTCAGTTTTCTTCAATAAGAAACAAGAGTACATTTTGTATGAGAAGGTCAGTTTTCTTCAATAAGAAACAAGAGTACATTTTGTATGAGAAGGTCAGTTTTCTTCAATAAGAAACAAGAGTACATTTTGTATGAGAAGGTCAGTTTTCTTCAATAAGAAACAAGAGTACATTTTGTATGAGAAGGTCAGTTTTCTTCAACAAGAAACAAGAGTAAATTTTGTATGAGAAGGTCAGTTTTCTTCAATAAGAAACAAGAGTAAATTTTGTATGAGAAGATCAGTTTTCTTCAATAAGAAACAAGAGTAAATTTTGTATGAGAAGATCAGTTTTCTTCAATAAGAAACAAGAGTACATTTTGTATGAGAAGGTCAGTTTTCTTCAATAAGAAACAAGAGTACATTTTGTATGAGAAGGTCAGTTTTCTTCAATAAGAAACAAGAGTACATTTTGTATGAGAAGATCAGTTTTCTTCAATAAGAAACAAGAGTACATTTTGTATGAGAAGGTCAGTTTTCTTCAATAAGAAACAAGAGTACATTTTGTATGAGAAGATCAGTTTTCTTCAATAAGAAACAAGAGTACATTTTGTATGAGAAGATCAGTTTTCTTCAATAAGAAACAAGAGTACATTTTGTATGAGAAGATCAGTTTTCTTCAATAAGAAACAAGAGTACATTTCGTATGAGAAGGTCAGTTTTCTTCAATAAGAAACAAGAGTACATTTTGTATGAGAAGGTCAGTTTTCTTCAATAAGAAACAAGAGTACATTTTGTATGAGAAGATCAGTTTTCTTCAATAAGAAACAAGAGTACATTTTGTATGAGAAGATCAGTTTTCTTCAATAAGAAACAAGAGTACATTTTGTATGAGAAGGTCAGTTCTCTTCAATAAGAAACAAGAGTACATTTTGTATGAGAAGATCAGTTCTCTTCAATAAGAAACAAGAGTACATTTTGTATGAGAAGATCAGTTCTCTTCAATAAGAAACAAGAGTCCATTTTGTATGAGAAGGTCAGTTTTCTTCAATAAGAAACAAGAGTACATTTTGTATGAGAAGGTCAGTTTTCTTCAATAAGAAACAAGAGTACATTTTGTATGAGAAGATCAGTTTTCTTCAATAAGAAACAAGAGTCCATTTTGTATGAGAAGGTCAGTTCTCTTCAATAAGAAACAAGAGTCCATTTTGTATGAGAAGGTCAGTTTTCTTCAATAAGAAACAAGAGTCCATTTTGTATGAGAAGGTCAGTTTTCTTCAATAAGAAACAAGAGTACATTTTGTATGAGAAGGTCAGTTCTCTTCAATAAGAAACAAGAGTACATTTTGTATGAGAAGGTCAGTTTTCTTCAATAAGAAACAAGAGTACATTTTGTATGAGAAGGTCAGTTTTCTTCAATAAGAAACAAGAGTACATTTTGTATGAGAAGATCAGTTTTCTTATACATGTGCTTGAAAATTTGCCCTGTTTTTTATTACCGAAGGTGCAAGGGCTGTACATATATAGCCAGTCAAAGTCCTTAAAAACTTCAATTTGTTGTTGTTTTTATACCCCACTTAGCATATAGGGGCATTATGTTTTTCTCTCTGTTCTTTTGTGACCGTCCATCAGTCCCTCTTCAGGTTAAGTTTTTTTGGTCAGGGTAGTTTTTGATGAATCAACTTTAAACTAAGTTCACACCTTCCCTAGGCATCTGTGCTTTATTTTAGCTTATACAGTTTAACACATTATTTTGAAAGCTCAAATTTAATTTTAGATTTGTATCGACTCAGTCAGATGATAACTTACAAAATGTATATTAGTAAGCATGAATACAGAGTGGTGATTCAATTTTGATTATAAATATGATTGTTTTACACCTAGATGTTTTTTATTTCAGTTAACTATGTAAAACCTGCCTTGTGACATGATGTGAAGAGAGAAGATACAGAAGAGGTTCCTGATCCTTACTAATTCCGTCCAGAATTATGCCGACATCTGAGAGGCAAACTTCACCTGAACAGTAAGTCTTAAAGTAGTAAAATACAAATTGCTGATGATATCAGATAATTTACAATAAATGAGAGAATTTTCTTCCAGTACTGTTAGACAATTTAATAACGACCAAAGCTATTTTAATGACTTGCATGTGAGCTGCAGTTTGTTATTTATAGTTGAATCATTTCTAGTGTCATTATCTAACTCACTCAATTGATGTGTAGATCTATATTTCTTTAGCTGTAATTCTATGAAATCAATGTTTCTATCAATTGAAAGGCACTTATAATTTGTCTTGATTTAGTTCTATTTCACGAAAATGAAGAATTCTTCATTCAGTCCTCCTTATACCGCTATTGTGTCACTCTATAGTAAATGTAAAATGCAGGAATCTGATGATGAAGTCTTCTTTATAAGTTCTGACTTCAGAAGTTATCTCCCTTTCATAGTATAGTTATTTCGACCACAGACAGCCTTTAACAAACTTGCCTGTTGTTTGATATTTTACATTCACGTTTGGGGTACTGTTATATTAGAGTGCAAATAAGTGAAATAGAAATTAAATAGGAAAATTTTATGATGTAGACTTATAAATTTGGCTACTTTATAAGTTGATTTACCCTGCATGGTATATATGTTAAATCATTTTGAGACAGTATGTTGGCCTCAAGTTGACCTTTTTTAGTTGAATTGTGTCTGTTGGTTTGTTTTTCACAAGGAAGGTAGTTTACGTCGGTCTGTCCATCCTGTAAAATTTCTTCTCATTTCTGTTGAGAATTCTAAATGATAGCTTTCTAAAAATAAAAAATTTGGTACAAGCTTCATGTAAGCATTCTATTCCATGTGATGCATCTTCTCATTGATTGTTTAGTTTATTTTCTATGTATATTAAAATACATTTTGTAGCAGGTGTATTTTAAGGGAACAGTAGTTCAGAATATTTTAGATATTCCTTTAATTAGATACATGGATTAGCTAAATTATCTGCCTTATTCTTTTGTTGTTGATATCAACCATTTCTATGGTCCAAGAATCAATTATCTTAATCTAGCATATAGAACTTAAACATAAAATTGCCGGAAAATAAAAAAAAAATCATAACAAATCCTTAAATGTGATATTTATAGATTGAAATCTTCATCTTGTTGTTGGAGAAAAACCTTATTATAATGTACATGTATGGTACCTACATGTATGTGTCATTAATTTTTGACTCACAAAAAACTAAAATAATTTTGACAATTTGAAGGTTATCATTATTGTCCTGTCACAATGTTAACAGACATTTGTATAAAGCAACTAATCCATGTCATATAAGTACATGAGGATTTAACAGCAACTAATCCCTGTAATGCCAGTACATCTATATATATAGGCATTTAACACTTAAACAGCAACTAATCCGTGTCATGCCAGTACATAGGCATTATTCATGTTATTATGGTTTTTATGAGAAGAGAATATATCATCATTTGTAAATTATTCATGTGGTATAAAATGTAAATGTTTTTAGGGATCAAATGTAATCCAGTTAAATTTGCTATTACAAAATTTTAATATTTTAATAAAATGTAGCCTAGGTTGATGGTTTGTTTTTAAAAAGTTCTTTTTTATTTGACCTTTTGTACAATAAGTAAGATTTTCCTCCTTTTCAAAACCCACACAATTTCAAATGATGCAGTGGTTATTATATTGAATAAATGCTCTACATTTGAATATTGAAACTGTATTTATTATTTTATTAGATAAATTAAATATATATAGTTATATTGGCTTTACAGATAATAAATTTAAAAGTGAAAGTTTGATGTTTGCATTACATAATAAAGTCAATAGTGTGTATACAATGAGCACAAAGGGCAAAGGTCATGTTTATACGAATTTAGTAAGGAAAGTGTCATTCCTATATACATGATATATATAAAAATATACATGATATATATATAAAATCATTCAAGTAAAAGTTCTATATTATTGAATTTATTATAGTTTCCACATGTACAAAATGTATGTAACGATTGCTAATTTCACTTATCATGATCAAGTATGGTCTATAGATGTAGAATAAAGAAAATAACAAAAATACCGAACTCAGAAGGTATTTCCAAACAGAAAGTCCTTTATAAAATTATTAAAGCTCCAACACTTCAAATAAATTGAAAATAGCTGTCATGTTCCTGACTTGGTACACACATACATTATACATGTCTACACATGTAGTGAGGTACAAATGGTAATTTAAGGGAAGTTTGAAAAACATTCATAAGTTGTCCTTTCACAACTTGAGAAACAGTTCAGATTGAGAGTTATGATATATATACGAATTTCTGTTTTCATTCCTTTTAACAAGAAAGTCTTAATTTACCAATATCAAATGAAACCATAAGACAAGAGTTGAGTACTGTTATTTGAACAGTAAATAATTGAGTCAATTGGAGAACATGCCACATTACATAGAACCTATATTCTGATTCCCTGCTTGGCAGTTGGTGAATTTATTTCTTATAATTGCATGTTAATTTGAGAAACAATGATAATGTTCAAGTCTTTAAAGCCATAAATGGACCACATCACCTTTCACATTCTATTTTCAAAATCAATATTCTACCATTTATCAATGTTTTAGATTTCCTTCATTGAATGTTTGAATCTAGCTGTATATTACTCTACATTGGATCTGTAAATAATCAAATGTTTGTCTTATGTTGACATGTCACAATGTAGTACAGGTTGAACCATTTAGTTTCCTCCTAAAGTTCCATATTGATGTGGAGGATGAAAGGCATTAGCATTGATTTTATAATTTTCCACATGAATTAAATATGTCTTTATTGTTATTGGTATATTGACTATTGCTAATAGTTTTATAATTAGGGTTAATTTAAATGTAGTAGAATAGCTGTATTGAATATTTAAAGTCACACTGAACTATTGGTTAGAACTGAAATTGAGGTTTAATTGACTGGAAAATCGCAATCAAAGTATTTAAAAAAATGATCTAAGAAAAACTTTTTTTTAAAATATATTCAAATTCTCTCTAATGTCTTTAATTAATCTCTTTTTATAACATTGCTGATCTTTTGTGGCTTTTATTGTAGTTTCAGAACATATTGTGTAAGGTTTTATAAATGTTGTACTATCAAATCTGATTACTTAAGTAATGAAAACAAAATTATGTTTTGTGAGATCACTTTAAAAGTGCCAGTCATCAGAAGCAAGATATTTGATTACAGGTAACCCAGTTCAATTTTTACAGGTAACAGTTCATGTCTGTTCACGATCTTTAGAGAATACCTTTGTAGGTTTTTTTTCTCAATAAATGAGTTTCTGTATACCTTTGCTGGTGGTTTAAACACACAATGTAAACTTTTGTTGACAGAAGTAATTTATCATATCACACGCCCCCAACTATTTACATTTTAATAATGATATTACATTTATTTAGGCTACATTGACATAGTATTTAAATCTCTGGTCCCGTTACTTCATATATTTTTAATTGTTGAACCGATTTAAACATGATCCTGTGGAAGCATGATAAGTTCAGTCTTGTGTGGAATAAAATATAATTTACATTGATAAATCATAACACAATAATTCACATGTCTGAGGAGAAGCATGATAAGTTCAGTCTTGTGTGGAATAAAATATAATTTATATTGATAAATCATAACATAATATTTCACATGTTTGGTGAGAAGGATGAAAAACATGGATAAAACTTGTAAAATGTAAGTCTTTGTTTTAATTGTTGATATATATATATATGTTTGATTAATATTAAGTTTATATCTTGTAATTATTTTGCCATTGATTTGAGGGGTCTAATAATATTCTTCTAGATTAATGTTTTTGTTTACCACTCATTGTCAGAGTAAGATGTTGGAATATTTAAATGATGTTTATGTTCTTGTATTATTTGTATGAGTGTCTGGAGTTTTATGTTAATTTTATTGTGAGAAATTTAATTGATATATTCCTGTTTCCCTTTCCCTTTTATTTATGAATTAAAGTTAAGACTTTTGCGGTGTAACATTCATATACATGAAGCTTTAATATTTTCTCCCTAATAGATTCAGGTAAATCTGACAAAGTGTCAACTGAATTTCAGGTCAATAATTTTACTACCTAACCCCTGAACTTTATAAAATAGAAATGAGTGAATACATGGATTTATTTAGGACTCAAACATCTCTACATGCACTTGACAGAAAACAAAGCCTATATGACACAAAGGAGTTTTGATAAAGATTACTTGACACTTATTCATTCCTTAGCTATTTACAACCAAGATGGCCTTAAATGGAATTGGATACTTTGCATTTATAATCATGCTTTTCAAATACCAGTGATAAAATTGCTGAAGGACCCTCTCCTAAATTATTTGAATTAGATACACCCAATCAGACTGACACTCTCAAGGTTTAACTGTCTAATACATACCTTTAATATTTCTAAGCTGAAATAAGGACCAAATTTTTACACCTAGATTATATAATGTAGAAGAATGAACAATTTGTGCCGTGAAATTATATAATATGTTTGATTAAAAAAAAACAAAAAAACTTTATTGTAGCTTTATTGAAAAGGATCCTGTGAACTAGTTTCAATAGAAAAAAACTTTATCATAATTTAAGTCTGGTTTGGCATATCTATCAAATTAACCTATAATAAGTGTTGATAAAATCCTAATATAAGTCTTATTAATGAGCAAATTAACCTATAATAAGTGTTGATAAGATATGAAGTGCCTTTTAAATAGTTATATTTATACAAATGTCTAAAAGTTTACACAGAAAAAGCGATTTATCATTATGAAGACTAGAACCATGTAGACACTTTATATATACAAATGTAAACTTTACTGAAGTCTTTACTTTAGGTTAATAAGACTGTTTAAACATCCATGATCTGTTTTAAATTGCTTTCAAGTTTATTATCAAACAAAGGATTGAAAAAGTGAGAATTTGTAAGAACTTTATACCATAGATAAATAGGTTTAATGATAGCTATATTTGTAAGAGTTGTTGTCTTATACCTATAAATCTTTGTGTCTTGAAACTATAATGCATAAAAAAACCCAGCAAACTATCATAGAACATAGGGGGTGGGGGTTGGTAAAGATAAAAAGATATTTGTAAAATGTTAATGAGACCTATTAACCTTGAACATGATATGTGTTAAAAGTGCTAAATAGCTATATATATAGAGGTAACATAGAATGGTTGAATGGTTGAATGGTTGAACTTTTGTTTTTATTATAGGTTTAAAACAAAGATCTTTGATTATTTAGATTGTTATGTCACAATAGAATTTTGTCACGATTTAAAGTTCATATTTCTAGGTCAAGGGGGTATATTTAACTAGATTTACTGTTATGCAGTGGTACCTATTATAGTATAGCACCAAGATAAGAATAATGAACAAGAGACTTCTAGAATAAACTTTGCTTTGTCTGAAAGATGATATGTATAATTACTGGTGACTAAAATAGAGAGTTGATAGTTACTTGACAACATGTATATCACTCTATTTCATCATTGAATGTAATAACCATATATATAGCTTGTACAAATAAATCAGAATAGATTTAAACTGAATTGGTTGTTAAACAAACTGGAGCATTGAAAAGTCAGTTGTCAAACTGGAGCATTGAAAAGTCAGTTGTCAAACTGGAGCATTGAAAAGTCAGTTGTCAAACTGGAGCATTGAAAAGTTAGTTGTCAAACTGTAGCATGGAACAGCCAGAAATGTAATGATAGAATTGTTGTTGATATGGTATAATTGTCAGTAAGATAACTTTCCATATAATACAAGGACAACCATATTAACAATTACAGGTCACCATCAGGTCTTCAACAAGGAGGGAAAAACTATACTGTATTGTAATAAAAAATAAGATATATATAAGGTCCATGGGTGAAATAATGTGGATCAGCTCTAACATGACAAACATATAAGACAGACAGTAATCTTTGACAATAGAAAATGACTAATAAGTGGATGCTTTTCCTTTAATCAGAATTATTTTATATTTTGTAGAGAAGGAAAGAACCTCAACAACCTCTTACATCTAATAAATACACCTGCCAGTAAACAACAGGTAAGTTCACTCTATATAGTGGACATCATAATTTATCTATACTTTATGATTTCACTATCTTGTAAGCATTTGACATCAAGTGATCTACTGGACACCATACTGTTACATTAGATAATGGAAAGAAGGAGATGTAGTATGAGCGCCATTGAGACAACTCTCCATCTAAATCATAATGTATATAAAGCTAACAATTATACGATGAGAGTATGGCCTTCTGCGCCTAATAATAGGATGATTATTTAAATCTAACTGTACACAGTTAACATTGCAATAATTTTCATCTGATAAAAACCTACATGTTTGTTTTCTGATTTTAGCTTCCGTCCATAGAACTGTCCTCTAGTCCTTTAACCAAACAGAGCCCATGGCCTCTACCTCAACCCAAATCAGGTGCTCATCAGCTCCAGTCTACAGAATCTGTTGCTCTGGAGAAGTTTAGATCAAGGTACCAGTCAGAGAGGAACTTCAGTCAACATCCACAAAGTACAAAGTTTTCTGAAGTCTTCACAGCTTTAATCAAGTACAGACTATGTTGCGAGTAAGTTTGATTACCTATATTGTAAAAAAAAATTCCATGTGTAATACCTTATGATACAAAAATATTGTCAAGAACTAACAAAAAATGTTCAGAGAAAGTTGAGTATATTTAGTGATTTCAAAATATTCTGCTTATTTTTTCTATGGCGTGAGACAGGATTTTTTTTTTATCACATATTGTTTATTTTGAGCAAAAATTTTGATGTAAATAACTTCAAAGTTGTTATGTTCAGAGAAAAAATCAAGAAGCATAGTTTCTATTAAATGTTTATACTGTTTTTGTTTTTTAGAGAATGGATTATTCAGGCTCCACCAAAGAACATATTCCTTCTTTTATCCTGTCTCAGAATATTAATGAGAGATCTTACTTATCAGAAACAGTTTTATCAGTTAAATGGTCTCAAATCTCTATCAGATGTAAGTATAGATCTTAGTACATGTAATCAGAAACAGTTTTATCAGTTAAATGGTCTCAAATCTCTATCAGATGTAAGTATAGATCTTAGTACATGTAATAAGAAACAGTTTTATCAGTTAAATGGTCTCAAATCTCTATCAGATGTAAGTATAGATCTTAGTACATGTAATCAGAAACAGTTTTATCAGTTAAATGGTCTCAAATCTCTATCAGATGTAAGTATAGATCTTAGTACATGTAATAAGAAACAGTTTTATCAGTTAAATGGTCTCAAATCTCTATCAGATGTAAGTATAGATCTTAGTACATGTAATCAGAAACAGTTTTATCAGTTAAATGGTCTCAAATCTCTATCAGATGTAAGTATAGATCTTAGTACATGTAATAAGAAACAGTTTTATCAGTTAAATGGTCTCAAATCTCTATCAGATGTAAGTATAGATCTTAGTACATGTAATCAGAAACAGTTTTATCAGTTAAATGGTCTCAAATCTCTATCAGATGTAAGTATAGATCTTAGTACATGTAATAAGAAACAGTTTTATCAGTTAAATGGTCTCAAATCTCTATCAGATGTAAGTATAGATCTTAGTACATGTAATCAGAAACAGTTTTATCAGTTAAATGGTCTCAAATCTCTATCAGATGTAAGTATAGATCTTAGTACATGTAATAAGAAACAGTTTTATCAGTTAAATGGTCTCTAATCTCTATCAGATGTAAGTATAGATCTTAGTACATGTAATCAGAAACAGTTTATGAGTTAAATGTCAACTTCATTACTTGTCAAACTTTATTCTTGACTAAGTAATAACCTCTATCAACCTAATGAAATACGAGTTTTCTAAAGAAATGTATTCAGACTTTGCTTAAACCACAAAATTAAATATCCACAAAAATGTTAGTTTTTCTCGATCCATGAAAATTGGTACCCACAAAAAAAAATGAATCCTCAGTACATGTAAAGTGATATCTAGATATATCCTGTAGTAAACTTAGGTGTTCTTTAAGAGTAAAAGTATTCTGCATTTTAAAATTATTTGGGATATTTCATAAAGAAATGCCTAAAACTATATACATATTCAGGAAATAAGTTTTTGTTTTTTCTGTTGCAGCATTTCCAAAAGGCAACTCAAAGTTACCTAAGATATGGAGAAAGTCCCTACATCGTGGATATTCTTAAAGAAATGTCAAGTAAGTATTAAATGTATACCTGTACTACAACTATATGGTTTTCTGGTCAATGCTTCCATCCTCAAAGTTTGTACATTCATCAGTTTGGCTTTTCTTCCTAAGGCATAGATTACCTTAGCTGTATTTAACAAAACTTTTAGGAATTTTGGTCCTCAATGCTCTTCAACTTCGTACTTTATTTGGCCTTTTTAACTTTTTTGGATTCAAGCGTCACTGATGAGTCTTTTGTAGACGAAATGCGCGTCTGGCGTATATACTAAATTAAGTCCTGGTATCTATGATGAGTTTATCTATGTCCTATATCAGATAACAGTTTTTGGTTAAGGTTTTTAAGTTTTCCATTAAGTTGTGATTACATCAACTTGTAACTTTAATGACATCATGGGAAACACAGCTATACAAAAGTCTTTCAGTATAATTTTCTTTTTCCATACCATTACTTTATATTTATCAAAACTTTAGATTAAACATAGAATGTTATTTACAGACATTATTCAGAAGATATCTGCCATTGGAGAACAGAGAGAATGGTTGATAGAATATGAAGCACATAATGTAAGTGTTATTTTAAACTAGATTTTTATGCCGTTAACAGTTTTCAACTTATTTATTAAGAAAATTTAGTCTATGGCTGCTTTTATACATTAAAATGAATTAAGAAGAATTAACCAATTAAATTGTGTGTAGGCTCAAATGATGTATTTTCTTCCATTTTGAGTGAATTACAGTGAATATTATGTTATCTGATGTGAACATATTTAAAAAAAAAAAATTGAAATGTTATTTTCAATTCGTTTTGTCATGCACTGATTTGCTGAATCTTGTTGTGTTTATAAATAGTACACTTTGGTGCTGTATTAACTAACATGATACATGATATTTAATATGTTTTAATTCCAGTCTTTAGTTTTGCTGCTCCATGCCAGTGATGTTATAGTTCTACATTGCTCTTTGTATGCATTGATTGGATTGGCTCAAAGGTAAGTACATTCAGAACACAGATAGGGGAAAAAAAGGGGGGATGTTATCTATTTAATTTGTCTAAAGCTTTTCAAGATATTAAAACAATTTTATGCAGATTATGGAAAATTATGATGATAAATAAAACAAACATGCACCAATAACCTTCGCGTGCTTATCAGGTAGTGTCTGTCCTCATGTTATATAATATAAAAACACCAATTTGTACCACTTAAAGCAACGTTTGATAAATTTCGCCAATTTCACAAACAAGGAAAATTATAAAGGTATGACATATTTTTTCTTTTCTATCAGAATTATCAGTATTTTTACTTGCCGTAATCATGAATATTCATGAAAATGAATAACTATAGTTGTTTCTCCTAATTTCAGCTCAAAACCAAGACAGGAAATAGGCATGCTGAACTGTATAGAAATATTGTTGATAATAGTGCAAGAGTATGATAACTTGTCTAAAAAGTAAGTAAAATATTAGTAATGTACAAGGAATAATAGAGTAAAGAATCCGTCTGTAACTAGATACGTTCTGCTTATCAGGTTGTGTGCATATTTATAATGTAAAATATCACCTGTAAGTCACAATATCTAACTTTTTGTCAAGTAATTGAGTTCCAAAAGGCTACGTTGAGCAGCTTTACAATATATATGCATACAAAAACAAAAAAATAATTGATTTTTAGGGTTGTATTTTCATATTTTGCATGATAGAAACAAGTGTTGTTTTTGGTTTCACGAGCAAACCAAAAGATTACTTGATAATTTTGGTTCAAACTTATCCATTTCCATAAATACATTGACTTTGACTTTTGATATCAAAGTCCAGGTCAATGTGTTTGATGTTAAAATTAGAGCCATATGATATGCAATTTTATTAAGAGCTGAAAATAGTGATACAGTCAGTGAGACTACACATATTTGATGTTTAGGCTCAGAACTCTTATCATTTGTGGCAAAATAAATTTCTTAAACTGCAGATTTTCATTTTTGGCAGATCAAGTATCCTGCATTTCTGCTATTATTTATATCTTAATGATCTCCTTTCAACCTTAATTTTTAAAAACCTATTTTTGTTTTGACAGACTGGCCGCTAAATTGTTACAGTTTATGTGTAACGATCCTCTATAATGATATGTTTTTTTTTGTCAGATTGGCAGCTAAGCTGTTACAGTTTATGTGTCAGGATCCTTTATCACGAGACAGTGTAATGATACACGATGGAATTCCAATTCTTCTAAGGTAAATTACATATAGATATACACACACTTACAAACATACACAATATGTAGAATATTTATTGTTTCCTGTGTATCATAGTCATTGTCAATCATACAGCATTTGTTACAATGTCAATGGTACACATTGCTTGATTTAACTCATCAGAAACGTAAAAGGTTTATTGATTTAGGGAGATGTGGTATGAGTGCCAATGAGACAACTCTCTATTCAAATGACAATTTATAAAAGTAAAACATTATAGGTCAAGGTACAGCCTAAGCCTGTTTGAAAAATGTGTAGATATTCAAACTTGTGTAGTCAACTATCCCTAGTGATTAACACACTAACTTTCCCAAGTTATATCTCAAGATATGAAACATAGAGATCATATCTGGGAACAAATATGTAAACAAAACTAAATATCTAATAATGTTATGTATCTGCCCATAAGAGGTCTGAACCAGCTGAATGCAACCTATACCCTGCACATCCCCAATTCATATGTAATAATTAATGAGTACTATATTATGTGTTTCAGTCAGCTTCACAGTGACAATGTTAACTTATTATGGCATGTTGTATGGTGCTTAGCTCAACTTTGTGAAGATCCTGTTGCCAGCAAAGAAATAAGACAGATTGGAGGAATTCCACTTCTACTTTCTCTTTTGCAGTAAGTTGGAATTTTTATATATAATAGTTATACAAGTATTACATGGTCCTTCAATGTACAAAATTTTGAAGTTTTTAGATAAGAGAATGGAAATGAAGAATTTGTCAAAGAGACAATAACCCCACAAAAGAGCAGAAAACAGATTGTATATTGATAGTAACCAGAACTATGGACAAAATCTTGAATTGGAGGTTTAAATTGAAATTTAACAAAAAAAGAAACTTTTATTGATGATATGAAATAGATCTATACAGGATAATACAGCTTACATCTCTTCATAATACATCCGTTTGTTATTTATGTATTATTTCATTTTAGTGACAGAACTGTTGTAACAGAGAGAATGGAGAATGTGTTATTAGTAGTAGATAAGTTTGTTATTTATGTATTATTTCATTTCAGTGATAGAACATTTGTAACAGAGAGAATGGAAAACAGCGAGGGGCCAGCCAGTGCTGGAGCCCATGGGAGGACCCCGGTTGTTGATGATGTAAGTAGAATGGGACTAAATGGTTTAGGCTAAGAGACTAGGGAGTATGTTGATTAAAGGGGCAAGGAGAAGGGATAAACTTTGTCTGTTAAATATACAGAATGTTTTTTAAGTTCAGTATAAAGTAAAGGATAAAGTTATATTTAACTAGTTATTTGGAGAACTATGAAGGAATGTATATTTTGATATTATTAAAAAGCTGATATCTTCTTGGTTACATTAAGCTAATCATATTTCAAAGATATGAATAAAAGAAAAAGAAATTAAATGACAAATAAAGAATTTAAGGACCATTTTTATTTGACTACTAGGCTATATGGGAGACAATATTTACCAAACCTCGAGGAATGTCGAAGGTAATTGGTGTGTGCTGTGTACATCATCATCATCATGGCACTCCCTGTTATGAACCTATCATGTCACAGTTAATAATATCCAGGTTACATTTAACTGTTATAAACCTTTTTGTCCTGTAGGAAGATATTGTTTTGAACACAAATCAGAAGGCATCATTTAATTTCTGATAAGGATGGGGAACAAGCCTCTTATTTTTTAATCAAGTTTTTTTGTTCATGATGCTAACAGACTCCGTTCATTTAAAAAAAAAATATGTCCAATATTTATCTAAACCACAATCCCTTGTGATCATTTTTCCCGACTTGTCATTTTTTAGTCTACAACTTTCCCTTTAAGGATCCTTTATTTTGATAATTTGATAAAACCAGCCCACACATTTAACAGTTTTATTTGATTAAACCCATCAAAATCTTCCTGTACTTCTGATTAAAACTGAGAATTTAATGTTATTAAGTCACCAAAACGGAGTTTTTGGCGACTTATTGTTTTTGTATCGTTTCTTATTAAGTCACCAAAACGGAGTTTTGGGGACTTTATGTTTTTGTTCGGTTTCTTATTATTATGTCACCCGATCGACAATGTCGGGTGACATATTGTTATTCCTCCGTTTCTTTGTTATTATGTCACCCGATCAACAATGTCGGGTGACATATTGTTATTCCTCCGTTTCTTTGTTATTATGTCACCCGATCGACAATGTCGGGTGACATATTGTTATTCCTCCGTTTCTTTGTTATTATGTCACCCGATCGACAATGTCGGGTGACATATTGCTTTTCCTCTGTTTCTTTTTCTGTATTATTATTATGGCACCCTCAACGGAGTTGGGGTGACATATTGTTATTGTTCGTTTCTTTTTGTCTTATTATGTCACCCGATCGACAATGTCGGGTGACATATTGCTTTTCCTCTGTTTCTTTTTCTGTATTATTATTATTATACTTCCACCTATTTTGTCCGGCAGTTTTCTCGGAGCCAATGGAACCAATCTTAATGATAGTTAACTATATTGAGGAACACCAAATTTCGGGTTGCAGTAGGGTCTAAGACCATGAAAAATGGCTGCCGTTACCATGGAAACGGAGTTATTGTGAAAAATTCCAGATTTTGGTTTTAAGGAATTATTTGGAGTTGCTTTAACTTAGAATCATAATATTTTGAAACAATGTAGGTGGTGGGCATATACTGGTTTTGGATGATTTTGGCAATCATTGGAACTATCATATTGCCATGGAAACTACACCAAAAATTTCCAAAATATCAAAATGCTCCAAATTTAATAAAACTCCACAGTAACGATGAGCAACATTGGTAGATGTGGAATTTGGCGTTGGAATTTCGAAAATGTCTGCCGTTACCATGGAAACAAGTCAAAAATGGTCAAAATGCTTCAAAAACCTTAAAGTGGCATTTAGTTTCATAAAATGGTAGGTCAAATCCATTGAAACTTTGATGGTATGTTCCTTCCCATATACCAATGTGGTATCTGCCATTAGATATTTGGAATGGTATCTGTTACCATAGAAACCAGCCAAAATGTCAAAAATTTCAAAATGCTCCAAAATTGATGAAACTTAATATATTTGTTAACTGTCAAGTCTGCATCAGACTTTTGAAGTTGGAATTTTCAAAATGGCCACTGTTGCTATGGAAACTGCAGAAATGTCAAATATTTCCAAAATGCTCCAAACTTCATGAAACTTAATATTATTGTTAACTGGCATGTAAAGATGAGACTTTTGACTTTGGAATTTTCAAAATGGCTGCCAATGCCATGGAAACAGCAAAAATGTGAAATCTTCTAAAATGCTCTGAATGAACTGAAAATTTACAGAAAGATATATCGCAATGTGTTGATCTGCATTCACTGTTAAATTGTTTTCAAATGGCTGCAGCTTAGTGGCAATAGGGGGAGGGTGACATCCGCTATTGCTTGCAATGGCAATTCTAGTTATTATTATGTCACCCGATCGACAATGTCGGGTGACATATTGTTATTCCTCCGTTTCTTTGTTATTATGGCACCCTCAACGGAGTTGGGGTGACATATTGTTATTGTTCGTTTCTTTTTGTCTTATTATTATTATATTTATTCTTCCACACTTTTTTGTCCATACTATTTCTCCGAATTAGCTTCAACAATATTGATGAAGCTATACCATAATGTAGACCACAACATTTTATAGTGCAGTGGGGTATGGCACCATCAAGATGGCTACCGTTGCCATGGAAACGAAACAAATGTGAACAAATCCCGTTTTTTGTTTTGGTGAACGATTTGGATAGGCTTTAACTCAGAACCATTATTTTTTAATACCATGTAGGTGCCCACTATATACAGGTGTTTGGGTGATTTTGGTACTCATTGGAACTACTATGTTGCCATGGGAACCACACCAAAAATTTCAAAAATCTCAAAATGTTCCAAACTTCAGGAAACTTCACAGTAACGATGAGCAACATTGGAAGATGTGGAATTTGGCGTTGGAATTTCCAAAATATCTGTTGTTACCATGGAAACAATGCAAAAAGGTCAAAACTTTGAATTTTCACAGAACATTCCAGAACATCAATGTTAAATTTGTTCTAGAGACATTAAATGATATATTGGTATGCCTACATGTTATGACCATATTAGGAAATTCCAAAATGGCCGCCATTGCCATGGAAACTGGACAAAAGTTTAACATTGACCCTACGGGAAAATACACTTAAGCTGCATTTTTTTTTTAAATATAACAACAATTCCACGTAATCAGGAGTATGTGCACGTAATGCTGTACTGCTAACATGTACTAGAATATGCTAGAATAAAAATATGTATTTTATTTAACGTGCTTCTTTTCTATACAAAAATCGCACTTTACAGAGAAAATCGCCACCGAGATAACGAGAAACACTCAGAGTACAAATTACTGACATTTCTGCACTTGCGTTAAAGTACATATCCGTGAATGACACACCTGTTAAAATCTACACATTAGCTGAAATCAATCGATAAACATGTAATTTAATTGTACACGATAAGTTACATGTATTGTGTGATACGCGAGCTATTGAAGAATAAATTGAACAGTTAGTACTTCGCTCCGTCAATATATACACGTGTTGTCTGTCCAAGGTCCCCTCTAGAAAGAATATTAATATGCTAAGTCCACGATAATATACTTCAGTATCACGTGACACCACCTTCCTACTTGCGCGCGTGTCTAATTTTAGATTTAAAAAGGATTCCCAAACTATGTATAGAACTGAAACGTATTCAACGGAAGAGAAAAAAAAAAGGGGGGGGGGGGGGTTGTTGTCGTGTGTGTGAAGAAATGCTGATTCCCACATGACTTTTGTACACTCATAAGTATTGATGCTACTGTGACCATGTGCAGTACGGGGTGCCATCCTCAGCTATTGCTAGCAATAGCAAATCTAGTTATGGCACCCTAAACGGAGTTTGGGTGACATACTGTTATTCTTCGTTTCTTTTTTTCTTATTATTTTTAATATTATTTTTCTTCCACTTTTTTTGTCCAGGCAATTTCTCGGAACTGTATGGACCAATGCTAATGGAACTTAACAATAATGTTAACCACCATGTGCAGATTTGCAAATAAGGGTTGGCACCACCAACATGGCCGCCGTTACCATGGAAACTGGTAAAATGCGAAAAATTCCAAAATTTTCAAAATGCTCCAATCATTCTAAAACTTTACAAAAATATTAATAGGCATGTATAAATCCGGTCTTTGACTTTGGAATTTTCAAAATGGCTGCTGTTACCTTGGCAATAGGGGAAGGGTGCCATCCGTTATTGCTAGCAATTACAAATCTAGTTATGGCACCCTCAACGGAGTTGGGGTGACGTATTGTTATTCTACGTTTCTTTTTTTTCTTATTATTTTTCTTGCAACAAATTTTGTCCGCGCGAGTTCTTGGAATCCAATGGACCAATGTTGATGGAACTCTACTATAATGAAGACCCCCATGTGAAGTTGTGCATCTTGCTATGGAATGGTAAAAAATGGCCACCGTTTCCATGGAAACTGCACAATTGTGAAAAAATCTAAATTTTGATTTTGGTGAACTATTTGAATACTAATTAACTCAGAATCATTATATTTTAATACAATGTAGGTGCCCACTATATACAGGTGTTGGATGATTTTGGCACTCATTGGAACTACTATGTTGCCATGGAAACTACTCCAAAAAATTCAAAAATCTCAAAATGTTCCAAACTTAATGAAACTTCACAGTAACGATGAGCAACATTGGAAGATGTGGAATTTGGCGTTGGAATTTCCAAAATCGCTGTTGTTACCATGGAAACAATGCAAAAAGGTCAAAACTTTGAATTTTCACAGAACATTCTAGAACATCAATGTTTAATTTATTCTCGAGACATTAAATGGTATATGATTATGGAGGGAAAAAATTGCAGCGGGGGTTTGACTTTGGAATATTCAAAATGGCCGCCGTTACCATGGAAACATCAAAAAAACAAAAAACTTCAAAATGCTTCAAATTTATTGAAACTTATAACAAATGTTGCTCAGCTAATGTAGACTTGACCTATGAGTTCGGAATTTCCAAAATGGCCGCCGTTACCATGGAAACAGCAAAAAAACAAAAAACTTCAAAATGCTTCAAATTTTTTGAAACTTATAACAATTGTTGCTCAGCTAATGTAGACTTGACTTTTGATTTTGGAATTTCCAAAATGGCCGCCGTTACCATGGCTACTGCTCATCTGGCAATAGGGGAAGGGTGCCATCCGCTATTGCTTGCAATCGCAAATCTAGTTATTATTCTTATTCTTCCAATGATTTTTGTCCGGCAGCTTTTTTGGAGACAATGGAACCTGACTCTTGATGATAGTGAACTATAATGAGGAACAAAAAATTTCGGGTTGCAGTGGGTCTCAAGACCAAAAAAAATGGATGTCGTTACCATGGAAACGGAACAATTGTGAAAAATTCCAGTTTTTGTTTTTGGTGAATAATTTGGAGATGCTTAAACTCAGAATCATTATATTTTGATACAATAAAGGTGCCAGGCATATACTGGTTTTGGGTGATTTTGGTCATTATTGGAACTACTATGTTGCCATGGAAACTACACCAAAAATTTCAAAAATATGAAAATGCTCCAATTCATTTGAAACTTTAGCATAACGATGAGCAACTTGAGTAGATGTGGAAATTGGCGTTGGAATTTCAAAAATGTCTGCCGTTTCCATGGAAACAGGGCAAAAATGGTAAAAACGCTTTAAAAACCATTAAAAGTGGCATTTACTTCATTAAAATGGTAGGTCAAATCTATTGAAACTCTGATGGTATGTTCCCTCCCATGTACCAATGTGGTATCTGCCATTAGAAATTTGGAATGGTATCTGTTACCATAGAAACCAGCCAAAATGTCCAAAATTTCAAAAATTTTAAAATGCTCCAAAATTGGGGAAACTTAATATATATGTTGACTGTCAAGTCTGCATGAGATTTTTGAAGTTGGAATTTCCAAAATGGCCACCGTTGCCATGGAAACTGCAGAAATGTCAAAAATTTTCAAAATGCTCCAAACTTAATTAAAATTAATATTATTGTCAGCTGGCATGTATAGATGAGACTTTTGACTTCTGAATTTTCAAAATGGCTGCCGTTGCCATGGAAACAGCAGAAATGTGAAACTTTTCACGATGCACTTATTTTAATGAAAATTTACAAAAAGATATATCGCAATTCATAGATCTGCATACACTGTTTACTTGTTTTGAAATGGCTGCCGCTTAGTGGCAATGGGGGAAGGGTGACATCCGCTATTGCTTGCAATGGCAATTCTAGTTATATTTATTCTTCCACACTTTTTTGTCCATACTATTTCTCCGAATTAGCTTCAACAATATTGATGAAACTATACCATAATGTAGACCACAAAAATGTATAGTGCAGTGGGGTAGGGCACCATCAAGATGGCTACCGTTGCCATGGAAACGAAACAAATGTGAAAAAATCCCGTTTTTTGTTTTGGTGAACTATTTGGATAGGCTTTAACTCAGAATCATTATATCTTAATACAATGTAGGTGGCCACTATATACAGGTGTTTGTGTGCTTTTGGCACGCATTGGAACTACTATGTTGCCATGGAAACAACACCAAAAATTTCCAAAATCTCAAAATGTTCCAAACTTAATGAAACTTCACAGTAACGATGAGCAACATTGGAAGATGTGGAATTTGGCGTTGGAATTTCCAAAATATCTGTTATTACCATGGAAACAATGCAAAAAGGTCAAAACTTTGAATTTTCACGGAACATTCCAGAACATCAATGTTAAATTTGTTCTAGAGACATTAAATGATATATTGGTATGCCTAGATGTTATGACCATATTAAGAAATTCCAAAATGGCCGCCATTGCCATGGAAACTGGACAAAAGTTTCACATTGACCTTACGGGAAAAGACATTTAAGCTGCATTTTCTTGAAAAATATAATAACAATTCCACAGATATCGTAATCAGGAGTATGTGCACGTAATGCTGTACTGCTAAGATGTACTAGAATATGCTAGAATAAAAATATGTACTTTATTTAACTTGCTTCTTTTCTTTTCTATACAAATATCGTGCTTTTAAGAGAAAATCGCCACCGACAGAAGGAGAAACACTCAGAGTTCATATTACTGACATTTCTGCACTTGCGTTAAAGTACATATCCGTGAATGACACACCTGTTAAAATCTACACATTAGCTGAAATCAATCGATAAACATGTAATTAAATTGTACACGATAAGTTACATGTATTGTGTGATACGCGAGCTATTGAAGAATAAATTGAACAGTTAGTACGCCGCTCCGTCAATATATACACGTGTTGTCTGTCCAAGGTCCCCTCTAGAAAGAATATTAATATGCTAAGTCCACGATAATATACTTCAGTATCACGTGACACCACCTTCCTACTTGCGCGCGTGTCTAATTTTAGATTTAAAAAGGATTCCCAAACTATGTATAGAACTGAAACGTATTCAACGGAAGAGAAAAAAAAAGGGGGGGGGGGGGGGTTGTCGTGTGTGTGTGTGAAGAAATGCTGATTCCCACATGTATAATAGATATTTGACTTTTGTACACTCATAAGTATTGATGCTACTGTGACCATGTGCAGTACGGGGTGCCATCCTCAGCTATTGCTAGCAATAGCAAATCTAGTTATTATTATTATTATACTTCCACCTATTTTGTCCGGCATGTTTTTTGGAGTGAAATGGAACCAATCTTAATGATAGTCCACTATAAGGTGGAACACAAAATTTCGGATTGCTGTAGGGTCTAAGACCATAAAAAATGGGTTCGACGACTTACAGAAAAGAGCGACGATTTACAGAAAAGAACCGAAAAGGACCAAAAAGAACCGAAAAGGACCGAAAAGAACCGAAAAGGATATCGATTTTTTTTGTAATAGAAGGAAATAAGCAAATTGCATTTAACCATTGAAAACCTTATACTATGACAGAACTAATTTTAACTCACATGTATGTGAAAATTACAGGTAGGGTAGGATGCCTATCTTATAGAATAGAAAAATAGAAAAGATTTTTTTTTATTCACCAAATAAGGGCCCCTAAGAGGGCATATAGCATACAAACAATAACATATGCAATACACAGACAATAGATATTTAATATGAGTAATAACAAACTACTACAGGAAACACGAAACAAAATAATAGCAATATATTTTTTTACTAGTACTATTATAATTCAATTAATACTAGTGTTGACATTGACTAATGTGCTGTGCAGGTTTATTAGTGTATTTTACCTATAAAAAGAAAAAACAAGAAGTATATAAGTAGGTAGTGCTGAGAAATATATATACACATATAAATACATTAAATTACACACAGTCTGTTTTTTTTTTTAAATTTACTGCACGCGTTGCCGTTTTATCGTAGTTGTCCTATCAGCCAGTTTCCTTTTCCTCTGACCTTTCTTCTTTCCTTTCGACCTAGCTTCATTGACCACTCGTCTGCCATCTGTTGACTTAACCAATTTGGTTTTCATACGGTATCGGCGGAACCTGGCAAAATATTTGTACCTTTCCATTAAAGTTTTGTTTGCCCAAACATGCCTGTCAATCTTAAAATGTTCGTGTGTGCTCGCAAGCGTATAAGGTCCTCTCCCTATCACTGCTCTCCGTAAATCTTTATAGTTTGCCTCTACCATATCTGTCATCTTTATTACAAAGTCAACTAATGACTGAGGCTTCCAATCAACAGCTATCTTCAGAACATGATTGTACGATTCACTATTATTGTTAGTCCACTCTCTTTCAATTCTTCCCGCATTTTGTGGCTCGTATATTTTCCCTTTAAGGACTGGCTTCAAAACCGTTGAAAAGTAGCCTTTCAATGATGGAAATTTCTCCTTACAGAATTCTTCGACTTCTTCACACTTTTCTTCAAAAACGGCACTATCGTCTGCATTAGATATGCCATTTCTTCCAAAAATGCGTTGCTCGATATCTAATCTGTCCTTTCTGTGCATCCCAACTCCATTTTTCATCTTTTCTGAAAGGTTTAGTTTCAAATGCCGTGTACATAATACATGAGTTGCTTCTGGAAAACTTTTGACAATGGCTTTAACCAAAGATCCTTCTTGATCGGAACCAATGACCAATTCCGAGGTGTCCACATCCGCGAGTTTGGTCTTAAGATGCGAGAAAAATATACTATACGTATCAAAATGCGAACAGTCGTGTAAAAACATGGGTCCGACAAATAAAGGCGGTTCTCCTGTTTCAATCTTTGTGACAGAAAGTTGTTTGAAAACAGATGGTGTCACATGAATGTCACAAATGTTAAATGTTTTGTCGAAACCCAAAAGAGTTTGTCCACTGCAGCACAAGTTCACAACGTCCTTCATCATTTCTTCCGTATACAGGATAACGCACGGTGTTTTACCTGGAGAATGAGCCACATGCTTAATTAAACTGTGTCCTTTCTGCATCATATTTTCTATAGTTTGTATGTTATCTGCCATATTTCCACGGTTTCCTGTTACGCCAGTTATATTTCGAATTTCTTTCTTCTTATCGCGGTATTTTTTGTCACGAATCTGTCTTGGTGCCGAAGGCCCGGTTGCTTCATCACTACAGTTGATCAACAATTTATTATATGCATTTTTTGGACGCATGGTCTTCACAAGTTCTCCCATTTCTTCAAATAACAGTGCTGGAGTTCGAACGAATTCATTTCCTTTCTTTGAATTGCCATGAGCAGAAAAACCAGGGTGTTTGCCTTTATATTCCACGACAGCCGCATTGAAGTTGATAGCAAATGAAGGAGGTGCTTTTCCGACCCATGTTACTCTTTTCTTGTATGACTGTTGCTTAAGAGTGGAGTAGCTACGACTGATTTCCACGATTTTTTCATCGGCGGGCTGAGGATCCACTGGAATGAATTCTTTCTTCTTGTTTATTTGCTTTTCAGTACAAAATATACCCTGTCTACATACAACAGCTTTTAGCTTACCATCATCTTGAACAACATAATATGTCTTAGGTGTTGACCCAGATGAACTAATCCAGACCCCACAGTCATCGGAAAATTCACTACGTAAGTTATTAACTCGTCTTGCAATGTTTCTGGAGTTGTCAATTGTAAAACATACGTTGTCTTTCTTTCCTTCTGGGATACCATATCTAACATCTTTTGATTTCAGTTTATTTAAAAGTTCCTCTAAATTTAAAAACTCTCCGTATCTTAATTGTTCTTCTGGTTGAAACATACAAGAATTTGACACTCCCTCGAGAGAATCGTCTTTTTCGCCGTCATCTGAACTGTCATTGTCTTCATTCTCCAGGTTTTCTTTTGCCTCATCTGACTCATTGCTCCTTTGGTTATGAAAGAAACTAAAATTGTCTGACAAAACTGATTGATCAAGGGAACTGTTGTGCGTATTGCTACCGCTTTCATCTGGATCACTTTCACCAAATATATCCGTAACAGTTCTTTCTGCAGATTCACCAGTTTCGTCTGCAGTCTTTGGTTTTATGCTGTAAAAAAAAATACATGTCTTAATAGAATAAAAATAAACCAACGCGCCATATGGTATCATAAAATACAGATGACACATCACTAACAAGTATACTACTAGTATTTAAAATTGAACAAGATATTCACTTCATGAACAACTAAATAGCTAGAAATTGTATTTTATTATGGTGTAAAAGCGGCATCACCCTTAAACGGTAAAGGTAACGCCACATAAATCAAACGCTGTTTTACGGGTAATCAGTATTGAATACATAAATTTCATAACACGGACGTACAAACGGACAAGGGTAAAGATTTAATGGCCCTTTCGCTACGGGGAGCCATACAAACGAATCTTATAATTATTTATTTTTCATAATGCAACCATGAAATTACTAGTCATCTCAAATCAAATCGTTTTACTATGTGCATGCAGTGGTGTGACGTTGTCGTGAGAAGCAAGATCATGTGATGTAATGAATGTTGAATTTTACTGAGTGATACGCTTTGATATTGCAATGTCATTTGTCATATTGAATAAGTATTTATATCATACCTTTCATTGTTGTATGTAGCATCAGTACTGTCGACAGTATCACTGTGTTTGTTGTGCTGTTGGCTGCTGTTGTCTCTGTTGTGGGGGTCTATGCTTGTCTCGTGGTCTTGGTTAGTGCCTTCTTTGTTGCATTTGTTGTTTTTGGCATTGCTTTGGTTGCTTGTATGGTCCTGATCACTACTGTCGTCCAGATCCACGAACTGTGAAGTCGGTGTATGTAATCTCAAAAGAGGTACAAAGTGGTTTGGATCAAACACTGCGAATGGTTGTGGTCTTACTTTCATAGTCCACATTATTGTTACTGCAGCCTCTTCACATTCATTAACAGTTCTCCCAACTATTTTTCTGTGATATGGCTCTGTATGGTAGTTTGAAGATACCAAAGGTGGATAATATGATTGAAGTGGCTTGTTTACAACAGCACTCAACCCATACATATGTTGCATGTCGGAATATGCTCCTATGACTACGGCATTCCTGACAAGCTGTTCATATGGACTGGTTACTACACTGTTATCCCTAATCCTGTCGGTGTACCCTTTAAATGAGGTATCGTATTGCTGTTTATTGTTTATGATTTCCAATGCAGTAAGGAGTCTGAGGTGATGATGGTAAATTTGCGTTCCAAAAAGTCCAGTTGATACAGAGCGATAAAGACAGTTGCCGTCGCCTATAGTTTCTATTGGTGTTCTGGTTTCCAATACCGCTGGCGCAAAACCGCGTAAAATATTTGTAGAGACTTCATCGACATTTTCCAGACAAATTTGATTGGATTGTTCCGGTAGTTTGATATCGTACGTCTTCAATAAAAGTGATTCAGATGTAGCAGTATTGGTTATTTGTGAGGTGTTTCCATCTTTCAATGTAGATTCTAACCTGAAATATGCCAAAAAAATAACATCAGCACAAATTGGTATCAATTTTCTCTTGTTTTCTCAATTTTTGATTGTTGGTTGCTTAACGTCCAGTGACAAATATTTCATGCAAATTCAGGACACTTTATACTTGTTTTATAATTTATACATATATAATTCATGTAGAACGAAATGCGGTAATATCATTCATTTTCTTCTTTTTTTTTCTTTTTTTTTTTTTTTATCAAAAAGACATACCTTCATCGGTGACATATTATATGGTTCTGTTAAATGTACATGTATTACCTTATAATATTGCAAGATAAAATTTTCATTGTCGATATACAAGTGAATAAGAAATATTAATTTATGACTGTCAAACAATTGTTCTACATGAACTATATTTTATAAATTATAAAACATGCACTGTTTTGTTCAATCTCGGTCGCTAATTTAATTAGTTGGAACATTTCAACAATCCCTTATAAAGTTTTGCGAATAAGTATGTTATATGCATATCACGTAAAATAGAAAATATCATATAAAACATGAAGGAAATTTAACAGGAATTATTGAATAAATACTAATAAGTTTGAGTACTTTGTTCTATTTGTTTGCCTTTGTTTGTGTTGTGTGTGTGTGTGTTACATGTTAAATTAATACACATTAATTATGACTTTGACACGTTAAACTTGTCTATGATTTGAAATCGTTAAAGAAAGGTCCCGTTATCTCCATGAACAAGCTTATCTATAATAGATACATGTAGCGCAGGCAAATATTTATCACCATCGGACATCGTTTCGCTAATCTACATATATCTGTTTTAAGTGGTTTATTAGATAAAATAAATAGAAATCAACAGGCCATTAATTTTTTCACACCCTTTATCTATACGCTAATTATAAGGTAAACAATTATTAATTATACCGAGAGCGGGTGCGCTTTTCATTTATTTATATTTCCTATGAAAGAAGAAACGAAAAGACTATAAAACACTAATAATTGGGACTTCTATACTAATTTAGTATCATAATCCGATCTATTAATGATGTCATTTTTTTTTTATTATAAAATCTTCTTGTATTCCCATGTAGCCCTTTGTTTTATACGAATTAAGAAATTGAAACTAAACAAGAATCTCGCAAAGTTTGGCAAGTTTAACATGAAGCAGGACTTGAAATTTTCGTCCAATATTTTTATAATTCTATTTTCTAAATATTTACCTTAACAAGGACTGCTGGCAGTCAAAACTTTCCTGATCAAAACAGCAAAATTTGCAGTAAAATTTTAGTCCTCTCGTTGCCCATTGTTTTGTTAATTCTGATGACATTCCTTTGCCGACACAGCCACTGTGCACCCATTTTCCACACCCAAAGCAGAGGACGGATTCTGTGCATTCACAATCCTTACTACAGATACAGCAAGGGTACTGTTTTCGATATCGAGATTTACAACTACGTGCTCTCACCATTTTTTGTAATTTTGAAAAAAAGTGAGGAAACAAGCCTTTTTTTTTTTTTAAAGTGACAATTATCGTGTTTAAATCACGTGCAACAAATATATTTGACATCTAACATCCGAGAGGAAATGGTGATGCTGACATGTATATTTTTTATATTACCATACCCAATGCCACCGGGCAATATGTTGACATCTTAATATAAACAAACGAAATATTTTTTATTAAATGTAAGGATAAACATTTATAGTACGATGATATTTGCTTTTCATTTATTTTTACTGCGTATTATTATAAACATTTAAAATGCTTAATTAAACGGTTATAAACCCGCTGCATTTATATTTGCATCTGTCCTAATCTATGAACCTGATGTTCAGTGCATTGTTGTCGTTTGTTGATGTGGTTTGTGTTTCTTGTTTTTCGTTTTTATATTGATTAATCCGTTTGATTTCCCGTTTGAATGTTTTTTTCAATAGTCATTTTTGGGGGCCCCTTTCAAACTTGCTGTTTGGTGTGTGCTCCGTGTTGAAGACCGTATTTTGACTTATAATAGTTTAGCTGTACAAATTATGACTTTGATTGGGAGTTTTCACACCTTCTGATATTTATAAAAACAAATATTTAAATGATAAGATAAATAAAAAAATACTTGATGAAAAAATAAATAATTAAGCATACATGTATTAAACAAAATTTAACTAGAAAAACATGTTAAATTGTTTCTTTTTTGTAAATTCACATATTCTTATAAATGCACAATCTAAGTTTTTAATTATGCATTCAATTTTAATATTACGAAGAATTGTTAACAATATAAAAAAATATAATACATTGTTTTAACTTTATTAAATAAATATATATGTATCCTCTTTTCGGTTCTTTTCGGTCCTTTTCGGTTCTTTTTGGTCCTTTTCGGTTCTTTTCGGTTCTTTTCTGTAATTCGTCGCTCTTTTCTGTAAATCGTTGGACCGTAAAAAATGGCTGCCGTTTCCATGGAAACGGAACAATTGTGAAAAATTCCAGTTTTGGGTTTTGGTGAATATTTTTGAGATGCTTGAACTTGGAATCATAATATTTTAATACAATGTAGGTGCTGGCCATATACTGGTTTTGGATGATTTTGGCAATCATTGGAACTACTATGTTGCCATGGAAACTGCACCAAAAATTTCAAAAATATGAAAATGCTCCAATTGTTTTGAAACTTTAACATAATGATGAGCAACTTTGATAGATAAGGAATTTGGCGTTGGGATTTCCAAAATGGCTGCCGTTACCATGGAAACAATGCAAAAAGGTCAAATTGCTCCAAAAACGTCTGGGTTTGGTGAATAACTTTGTTATCTTTGAATTTAAAATCATAAGATTTCTATGCAATGTAGTTGTCCACTATATACAGGTTTTGTATGATTTTGACAATCATTGGAACTACTATGTTACCATGGATACAGGATAAAAAATTTCAAAAATTGTAAAATGGTCCAAAATTGATGAAACTTAATATGATTGTTGACTGGCAAGTCTGCATGAGACTTTTGGAGTTGGAATTTCCAAAATGGCCACCGTTGCCATGGAAACTGCAGAAATGTCAAATATTTTCAAAATCCTCCAAACTTAATGAAACTTGATATTATGGTTAACTGGCAGGTAAAGATGAGACTTTTGGAGTTGAAATTTTTAAAATGGCTGCCGTTGCCACGGAAACAGCAGAATTTCAAATTATTCAAAATGCTCTGAATGTACTGAAAATTTACAGAAACATGTATTGCCATGCATATATGTGCATTCACTGTTTAACAATTTGAAATGGCTGCCGCTTAGTGGCAATGGGGGGAAGGGTGACATCCGCTATTGCTTGCAATGGCAATTCTAGTTATGGCACCCTCAACGGAGTTGGGGTGACGTATTGTTATTCTACGTTTCTTTTTTTTTTTATTATGGCACCCTCAACGGAGTTGGGGTGACATATTGTTATTGTTCGTTTCTTTTTATGGCACCCTCAACGGAGTTGGGGTGACATATTGTTATTGTTCGTTTCTTTTTTTCTTATTATTATGTCACCCGATCGACAATGTCGGGTGACATATTGCTTTTCCTCTGTTTCTTTTTCTGTATTATTATTATTATACTTCCACCTATTTTGTCCGGCAGTTTTCTCGGAGCCAATGGAACCAATCTTAATGATAGTTAACTATATTGAGGAACACCAAATTTCGGGTTGCAGTAGGGTCTAAGACCATGAAAAATGGCTGCCGTTACCATGGAAACGGAGTTATTGTGAAAAATTCCAGATTTTGGTTTTAAGGAATTATTTGGAGTTGCTTTAACTTAGAATCATAATATTTTGAAACAATGTAGGTGGTGGGCATATACTGGTTTTGGATGATTTTGGCAATCATTGGAACTATCATATTGCCATGGAAACTACACCAAAAATTTCCAAAATATCAAAATGCTCCAAATTTAATAAAACTCCACAGTAACGATGAGCAACATTGGTAGATGTGGAATTTGGCGTTGGAATTTCGAAAATGTCTGCCGTTACCATGGAAACAAGTCAAAAATGGTCAAAATGCTTCAAAAACCTTAAAGTGGCATTTAGTTTCATAAAATGGTAGGTCAAATCCATTGAAACTTTGATGGTATGTTCCTTCCCATATACCAATGTGGTATCTGCCATTAGATATTTGGAATGGTATCTGTTACCATAGAAACCAGCCAAAATGTCAAAAATTTCAAAATGCTCCAAAATTGATGAAACTTAATATATTTGTTAACTGTCAAGTCTGCATCAGACTTTTGAAGTTGGAATTTTCAAAATGGCCACTGTTGCTATGGAAACTGCAGAAATGTCAAATATTTCCAAAATGCTCCAAACTTCATGAAACTTAATATTATTGTTAACTGGCATGTAAAGATGAGACTTTTGACTTTGGAATTTTCAAAATGGCTGCCAATGCCATGGAAACAGCAAAAATGTGAAATCTTCTAAAATGCTCTGAATGAACTGAAAATTTACAGAAAGATATATCGCAATGTGTTGATCTGCATTCACTGTTAAATTGTTTTCAAATGGCTGCAGCTTAGTGGCAATAGGGGGAGGGTGACATCCGCTATTGCTTGCAATGGCAATTCTAGTTATATTTATTCTTCCACACTTTTTTGTCCATGCTATTTCTCGGAATTGGCTTGAACAATGTTAATGGAACTATACCATAATGTAGACCACAACATTCTATAGTGCAGTGGGGTATGGCACCATCAAGATGGCTACCGTTGCCATGGAAACGAAACAAATGTGAAAAAATCCCGTTTTTTGTTTTGGTGGACTATTTGAATAGTCTTTAATTCAGAATCATTATATTTTAATACAATGTAGGTGCCCACTATATACAGGTGTTGGATGATTTTGGTACTCATTGGAACTACTATGTTGCCATGGAAACAACACCGAAAATTTCAAAAATCTCAAAATGTTCCAAACTTATTGAAACTTCACAGTAACGATGAGCAACATTGGAAGATGTGGAATTTGGCGTTGGAATTTCCAAAATATCTGTTATTACCATGGAAACAATGCAAAAAGGTCAAAACTTTGAATTTTCACAGAACATTCCAGAACATCAATGTTAAATTTGTTCTAGAGACATTAAATGATATATTGGTATGCCTACATGTTATGACCATATTAAGAAATTCCAAAATGGCCGCCATTGCCATGGAAACTGGACAAAAGTTTAACATTGACCCTACGGGAAAAGACATTTAAGCTGCATTTTCTTGAAAAATATAACAACAATTCCACGCATATCGTAATCAGGAGTATGTGAACGTAATGCTGTAGTGCTAACATGTACTAGAATATGCTAGAATAAAAATATGTATGTTATTTCACTTGCTTCTTTTCTTTTCTATACAAAAATCGTGCTTTTAAGAGAAAATCGCCACCGACAGAAAAAGAAACACTCAGAGTTCATATTACTGACATTTCTGCACTTGCGTTAAAGTACATATCCGTGAATGACACACCTGTTAAAATCTACACATAAGCTGAAATCAATCGATAAACATGTAATTAAATTGTACACGATAAGTTACATGTATTGTGTGATACGCGAGCTATTGAAGAATAAATTGAACAGTTTAATACGCCGCTCCGTCAATATATACACATGTTGTCTGTCCAACGTCCCCTCTAAAAAGAATATTAATATGCTAAGTCCACGATAATATACTTGAGTATCACGTGACACCACCTTCCTACTCGCGCGCGTGTCTAATTTAAGATTTAAAAGGATTCCCAAACTATTTATAGAACTGAAACGTATTCTACGGAAGAGAAAAAAAAAGGGGGGGGGTGTTAAGAAATGCTGATTCTGTCATGTATAATAGAAATGTCATTTGACTTTTGTATACTCATAAGTGTTGATGCTACAGTGGCAATGTGCAGTACGGGGTGCCATCCTCAGCTATTGCTAGCAATAGCAAATCTAGTGTTAGAATAACTCAGTCGCAATTCATTTTTTTTTTTCGGATGTAAGAGTTGTTCTCAATACTACATGTAAAATTGTGCTTGAGATATTTGTCACTGAACAACACGAAACATATAGACAATGAAAAAACCCATGCAAAATATGTCATTTTCGGCTACAGAAAGTATTGATCAATCAACCAAATCATGATTAGAGTGATCAAATCATGATCACATTGATTAAATCATGATTAGAGATCGATTGATCGATCAATCAATCAAGTGTTGATATCAAACAAGTAATCAATCAAGTGCAGAATCCGAAATAAACGTCCCGTCGCTATTTTTACAAACTGTCATTCATTCGATTAATCAATCAATCAAACGATCAAATCATGATCAGAGTGATCAAATCATGATCACATTGATCAAATCATGATTAGAGATCGATCAATCAATAAAGTGTTGATATCAATCAAGTGCAGAATCCGAAATAAACGTCCCGTCGCTATTTTTACAAACTGTCAATCATTCGATCAATCAATCAATCAAACGATCGATCCATTGATTGATTGATCAATCATGATCACAAACCATCAATCAACCAATACACGTATCGTCTCCATTGAATTTATGAAAGATTTTTTTTTTTTATTCGCTTTGCGTATTATTATTATGGCACCCTCAACGGAGTTGGGGTGACATATTGTTATTGTTCGTTTCTTTTTTTCTTATTATTATGGCACCCTCAACGGAGTTGGGGTGACGTATTGTTATTCTACGTTTCTTTTTTTTCTTATTATTTTTCTTGCAACAAATTTTGTCCGCGCGAGTTCTTGGAATCCAATGGACCAATGTTGATGGAACTCTACTATAATGAAGACCCCCATGTGAAGTTGTGCATCTTGCTATGGAATGGTAAAAAATGGCCACCGTTTCCATGGAAACTGCACAATTGTGAAAAAATCTAAATTTTGATTTTGGTGAACTATTTGAATACTAATTAACTCAGAATCATTATATTTTAATACAATGTAGGTGCCCACTATATACAGGTGTTGGATGATTTTGGCACTCATTGGAACTACTATGTTGCCATGGAAACTACTCCAAAAAATTCAAAAATCTCAAAATGTTCCAAACTTAATGAAACTTCACAGTAACGATGAGCAACATTGGAAGATGTGGAATTTGGCGTTGGAATTTCCAAAATCGCTGTTGTTACCATGGAAACAATGCAAAAAGGTCAAAACTTTGAATTTTCACAGAACATTCTAGAACATCAATGTTTAATTTATTCTCGAGACATTAAATGGTATATGATTATGGAGGGAAAAAATTGCAGCGGGGGTTTGACTTTGGAATATTCAAAATGGCCGCCGTTACCATGGAAACATCAAAAAAACAAAAAACTTCAAAATGCTTCAAATTTATTGAAACTTATAACAAATGTTGCTCAGCTAATGTAGACTTGACCTATGAGTTCGGAATTTCCAAAATGGCCGCCGTTACCATGGAAACAGCAAAAAAACAAAAAACTTCAAAATGCTTCAAATTTTTTGAAACTTATAACAATTGTTGCTCAGCTAATGTAGACTTGACTTTTGATTTTGGAATTTCCAAAATGGCCGCCGTTACCATGGCTACTGCTCATCTGGCAATAGGGGAAGGGTGCCATCCGCTATTGCTTGCAATCGCAAATCTAGTTATATTTATTCTTCCACACTTTTTTGTCCATGCTATTTCTCGGAATTGGCTTGAACAATGTTAATGGAACTATACCATAATGTAGACCACAACATTCTATAGTGCAGTGGGGTATGGCACCATCAAGATGGCTACCGTTGCCATGGAAACGAAACAAATGTGAAAAAATCCCGTTTTTTGTTTTGGTGGACTATTTGAATAGTCTTTAATTCAGAATCATTATATTTTAATACAATGTAGGTGCCCACTATATACAGGTGTTGGATGATTTTGGTACTCATTGGAACTACTATGTTGCCATGGAAACAACACCGAAAATTTCAAAAATCTCAAAATGTTCCAAACTTATTGAAACTTCACAGTAACGATGAGCAACATTGGAAGATGTGGAATTTGGCGTTGGAATTTCCAAAATATCTGTTATTACCATGGAAACAATGCAAAAAGGTCAAAACTTTGAATTTTCACAGAACATTCCAGAACATCAATGTTAAATTTGTTCTAGAGACATTAAATGATATATTGGTATGCCTACATGTTATGACCATATTAAGAAATTCCAAAATGGCCGCCATTGCCATGGAAACTGGACAAAAGTTTAACATTGACCCTACGGGAAAAGACATTTAAGCTGCATTTTCTTGAAAAATATAACAACAATTCCACGCATATCGTAATCAGGAGTATGTGAACGTAATGCTGTAGTGCTAACATGTACTAGAATATGCTAGAATAAAAATATGTATGTTATTTCACTTGCTTCTTTTCTTTTCTATACAAAAATCGTGCTTTTAAGAGAAAATCGCCACCGACAGAAAAAGAAACACTCAGAGTTCATATTACTGACATTTCTGCACTTGCGTTAAAGTACATATCCGTGAATGACACACCTGTTAAAATCTACACATAAGCTGAAATCAATCGATAAACATGTAATTAAATTGTACACGATAAGTTACATGTATTGTGTGATACGCGAGCTATTGAAGAATAAATTGAACAGTTTAATACGCCGCTCCGTCAATATATACACATGTTGTCTGTCCAACGTCCCCTCTAAAAAGAATATTAATATGCTAAGTCCACGATAATATACTTGAGTATCACGTGACACCACCTTCCTACTCGCGCGCGTGTCTAATTTAAGATTTAAAAGGATTCCCAAACTATTTATAGAACTGAAACGTATTCTACGGAAGAGAAAAAAAAAAGGGGGGGGGGGGGGGGGGGGGGGGGGTGTTAAGAAATGCTGATTCTGTCATGTATAATAGAAATGTCATTTGACTTTTGTATACTCATAAGTGTTGATGCTACAGTGGCAATGTGCAGTACGGGGTGCCATCCTCAGCTATTGCTAGCAATAGCAAATCTAGTTATGGCACCCTCAACGGAGTTGGGGTGACGTATTGTTATTCTACGTTTCTTTTTTTTCTTATTATTTTTCTTGCAACAAATTTTGTCCGCGCGAGTTCTTGGAATCCAATGGACCAATGTTGATGGAACTCTACTATAATGAAGACCCCCATGTGAAGTTGTGCATCTTGCTATGGAATGGTAAAAAATGGCCACCGTTTCCATGGAAACTGCACAATTGTGAAAAAATCTAAATTTTGATTTTGGTGAACTATTTGAATACTAATTAACTCAGAATCATTATATTTTAATACAATGTAGGTGCCCACTATATACAGGTGTTGGATGATTTTGGCACTCATTGGAACTACTATGTTGCCATGGAAACTACTCCAAAAAATTCAAAAATCTCAAAATGTTCCAAACTTAATGAAACTTCACAGTAACGATGAGCAACATTGGAAGATGTGGAATTTGGCGTTGGAATTTCCAAAATCGCTGTTGTTACCATGGAAACAATGCAAAAAGGTCAAAACTTTGAATTTTCACAGAACATTCTAGAACATCAATGTTTAATTTATTCTCGAGACATTAAATGGTATATGATTATGGAGGGAAAAAATTGCAGCGGGGGTTTGACTTTGGAATATTCAAAATGGCCGCCGTTACCATGGAAACATCAAAAAAACAAAAAACTTCAAAATGCTTCAAATTTATTGAAACTTATAACAAATGTTGCTCAGCTAATGTAGACTTGACCTATGAGTTCGGAATTTCCAAAATGGCCGCCGTTACCATGGAAACAGCAAAAAAACAAAAAACTTCAAAATGCTTCAAATTTTTTGAAACTTATAACAATTGTTGCTCAGCTAATGTAGACTTGACTTTTGATTTTGGAATTTCCAAAATGGCCGCCGTTACCATGGCTACTGCTCATCTGGCAATAGGGGAAGGGTGCCATCCGCTATTGCTTGCAATCGCAAATCTAGTTATTATTATTATTCTTCCACCTTTTTTTGTCCGTCAGGTTTTTTGGAGTAAAATGGAACCAATGTTGATGGAACTCTACTATAATGAGGACCCCCATCTGAAGTTGTGCACCTTGCTATGGAATGGTAAAAAATGGCCGCCGTTTCCATGGAAACGGAACAAATGTGAAAAATTCCACTTTTTGGTTTTGGTGAATTATTTGGAGATGCTTTAACTCAGAATCATCATATTTTGAAACATTGTAGGTGCCAGCCATATACTGGTTTTGGATGATTTTGGCAATCATTGGAACTACTATGTTGCCATGGAAACTACACCAAAAATTTCAAAAATATGAAAATGCTCCAATTTTTTTTAAACTGTAGCATAACGATGAGCAACTTTGGTAAAAGTGGAATTTGGCGTTGGAATTTCCAAAATGTCTGCCGTTTCCATGGAAACAATGCAAAAAGGTCAAAATGCTTCAAAAACTTCCGGGTTTGGTGAATAACTTTGGTATGCTTGAACTTAAAATCATCAAATTACTATGCATTATAGTTGTCCATTATATACAGGTTTTGAATGATTTTGACAATCATTGGAACTAATATGTTACCATGGATACAGGATCAAATATTTCAAAATTTTCAAAATGCTCCAAAATTGATGAAACTTAATATGATTGTTAACTGGCAAGTGTGAATGAGACTTTTGACTTTGGAATTTCCAAAATGGCCACCGTTGCCATGGAAACTGCCAAAAAGAAAAAATTCTCAAAATGCTTTGAACTTAATGAAACTTGGTATTATTGTTCACTGGCAAGTAAATATGAGACGTTTGACTTTGAAATTTTCAAAATGGCTGCCGTTACCATGGAAACAGGAGAAATGTGAAATTAATCAAATGCTCTGAAAATTTACAGAAAATGATTGCCATGTGTATATGTGCATTCACTGTTAAACAATTTTGAAATGGCTGCCGCTTAGTGTCAATTTGGGGAAGGGTGACATCCGCTATTGCTTGCAATGGCAATTCTAGTTATGGCACCCTAAACGGAGTTTGGGTGACATACTGTTATTCTTCGTTTCTTTTTTTCTTATTATTTTTAATATTATTTTTCTTCCACTTTTTTTGTCCAGGCAATTTCTCGGAACTGTATGGACCAATGCTAATGGAACTTAACAATAATGTTAACCACCATGTGCAGATTTGCAAATAAGGGTTGGCACCACCAACATGGCCGCCGTTACCATGGAAACTGGTAAAATGCGAAAAATTCCAAAATTTTCAAAATGCTCCAATCATTCTAAAACTTTACAAAAATATTAATAGGCATGTATAAATCCGGTCTTTGACTTTGGAATTTTCAAAATGGCTGCTGTTACCTTGGCAATAGGGGAAGGGTGCCATCCGTTATTGCTAGCAATTACAAATCTAGTTATGGCACCCTCAACGGAGTTGGGGTGACGTATTGTTATTCTACGTTTCTTTTTTTTCTTATTATTTTTCTTGCAACAAATTTTGTCCGCGCGAGTTCTTGGAATCCAATGGACCAATGTTGATGGAACTCTACTATAATGAAGACCCCCATGTGAAGTTGTGCATCTTGCTATGGAATGGTAAAAAATGGCCACCGTTTCCATGGAAACTGCACAATTGTGAAAAAATCTAAATTTTGATTTTGGTGAACTATTTGAATACTAATTAACTCAGAATCATTATATTTTAATACAATGTAGGTGCCCACTATATACAGGTGTTGGATGATTTTGGCACTCATTGGAACTACTATGTTGCCATGGAAACTACTCCAAAAAATTCAAAAATCTCAAAATGTTCCAAACTTAATGAAACTTCACAGTAACGATGAGCAACATTGGAAGATGTGGAATTTGGCGTTGGAATTTCCAAAATCGCTGTTGTTACCATGGAAACAATGCAAAAAGGTCAAAACTTTGAATTTTCACAGAACATTCTAGAACATCAATGTTTAATTTATTCTCGAGACATTAAATGGTATATGATTATGGAGGGAAAAAATTGCAGCGGGGGTTTGACTTTGGAATATTCAAAATGGCCGCCGTTACCATGGAAACATCAAAAAAACAAAAAACTTCAAAATGCTTCAAATTTATTGAAACTTATAACAAATGTTGCTCAGCTAATGTAGACTTGACCTATGAGTTCGGAATTTCCAAAATGGCCGCCGTTACCATGGAAACAGCAAAAAAACAAAAAACTTCAAAATGCTTCAAATTTTTTGAAACTTATAACAATTGTTGCTCAGCTAATGTAGACTTGACTTTTGATTTTGGAATTTCCAAAATGGCCGCCGTTACCATGGCTACTGCTCATCTGGCAATAGGGGAAGGGTGCCATCCGCTATTGCTTGCAATCGCAAATCTAGTTATTATTCTTATTCTTCCAATGATTTTTGTCCGGCAGCTTTTTTGGAGACAATGAAACCTGACTCTTGATTGTAGTAAACTATAATGAGGAACAAAAAAATTCGGGTTGCAGTGGGTCTGAAGACCATTAAAAATGGCTGCCGTTACCATGGAAACGGAACAATTGTGAAAAATTCCACTTTTTGGTTTTGGTGAATAATTTGGGGATGCTTAAACTCAGAATCATTATATTTTGATACATTGTAGGTGCCCACTATATACTTCTTTTGGATGATTTTTGGCACTCATTGGAACTACTATGTTGCCATGGAAACCACACCAAAAATTTCCAAAATATCAAAATGCTCCAAATTTTATGAAACTTCACAGTAATGATGAGCAACATGGGAAGATGTGAAATTTGGCGTTGGAATTTCGAAAATGTCTACCGTTACCGTGGGGGCACTGTTTTATTATTTTGAAATGGCTACCGCTTAGTGGCAATGGGGGAAGGGTGACATCCGCTATTGCTTGAAATGGCAATTCTAGTTATTATGTCACCCGATCGACAATGTCGGGTGACATATTGCTTTTCCTCTGTTTCTTTTTCTGTATTATTATTATTATACTTCCACCTATTTTGTCCGGCAGTTTTCTCGGAGCCAATAGAACCAATCTTAATGATAGTTAACTATATTGAGGAACACCAAATTTCGGGTTGCAGTAGGGTCTAAGACCATGAAAAATGGCTGCCGTTACCATGGAAACGGAGTTATTGTGAAAAATTCCAGATTTTGGTTTTAAGGAATTATTTGGAGTTGCTTTAACTTAGAATCATAATATTTTGAAACAATGTAGGTGGTGGGCATATACTGGTTTTGGATGATTTTGGCAATCATTGGAACTATCATGTTGCCATGGAAACTACACCAAAAATTTCCAAAATATCAAAATGCTCCAAATTTAATAAAACTCCACAGTAACGATGAGCAACATTGGTAGATGTGGAATTTGGCGTTGGAATTTCGAAAATGTCTGCCGTTACCATGGAAACAAGTCAAAAATGGTCAAAATGCTTCAAAAACCTTAAAGTGGCATTTAGTTTCATAAAATGGTAGGTCAAATCCATTGAAACTTTGATGGTATGTTCCTTCCCATATACCAATGTGGTATCTGCCATTAGATATTTGGAATGGTATCTGTTACCATAGAAACCAGCCAAAATGTCAAAAATTTCAAAATGCTCCAAAATTGATGAAACTTAATATATTTGTTAACTGTCAAGTCTGCATCAGACTTTTGAAGTTGGAATTTTCAAAATGGCCACTGTTGCTATGGAAACTGCAGAAATGTCAAATATTTCCAAAATGCTCCAAACTTCATGAAACTTAATATTATTGTTAACTGGCATGTAAAGATGAGACTTTTGACTTTGGAATTTTCAAAATGGCTGCCAATGCCATGGAAACAGCAAAAATGTGAAATCTTCTAAAATGCTCTGAATGAACTGAAAATTTACAGAAAGATATATCGCAATGTGTTGATCTGCATTCACTGTTAAATTGTTTTCAAATGGCTGCAGCTTAGTGGCAATAGGGGGAGGGTGACATCCGCTATTGCTTGCAATGGCAATTCTAGTTATTCTTATTCTTCCAATGATTTTTGTCCGGCAGCTTTTTTGGAGACAATGAAACCTGACTCTTGATTATAGTAAACTATAATGAGGAACAAAAAATTTCGGGTTGCAGTGGGTCTGAAGACCATTAAAAATGGCTGCCGTTACCATGGAAACGGAACAAATGTGAAAAATTCCACTTTTTTGTTTTGGTTAATTCTTTGGAGATGCTTATACTCAGAATCATTATATTTTGATACATTGTAGGTGCTCACTATATACTTCTTTTGGATGATTTTTGGCACTCATTGGAACTACTATGTTGCCATGGAAACCACACCAAAAATTTCCAAAATATCAAAATGCTCCAAATTTTATGAAACTTCACAGTAATGATGAGCAACATGGGAAGATGTGAAATTTGGCGTTGGAATTTCTAAAATGTCTACCGTTACCGTGGAAACAATGCAAAAACGGTAAAAATGCTTCAAAAACCTTAAAAAGTGGCATTTACTCTCTTAAAATGGTAGGTCAAATCCATTGAAACTTTGATGGTATATTCCCTCCCATGAACCAATGTGGTATCTGCCACTAAAATTTTAGAAAAGTCTTTGTTACCATAGTAACCAACCAAAATGTCAAAAATTTCCAAAATTTCAAAATGCTCCAAAAATGATGAAACCTAATATGATTGTTGACTGTCAGGTCTGCATGAGATTTTTGAAGTTGGAATTTCCAAAATGGCTACCGTTGCCATGGAAACTGCAGAAATGTCAAATATTTTCAAAATGCTCCAAACTTAATGAAATTTAGTATTATTGTTAACTGGCATGTACAGATGAGACTTTTGACTTTGGAATTTCCAAAATGGCTGCCGTTGCCATGGAAACGGCAAAAATGTTAAAAGATCAAAATCCATTCGATTTAATGAAACTTTACACATAGGTAATTTGGCATCATTGATACCACAGAACAAACGATTTGGGGTCCGTTTTGGGGACTTTTGTGTTAGCATCCTAACACAGGATTACTTGTTATGGTTGCTTTTCTACCTATTGCACAAATCATTTTTACACAATAACTTTTACTTGAGGATATTTATATCAACAGCATCTAAAACATGTACAAGAGTATGCTGACAAACTGGATTTTCTCTGCTATGGACACAATAGAAATTATGTGTAGGCTTTACTAATCATTGATAATCATATTAAACATTTGATTATTCAAATAATCCCTATTAAAATTGGCAGTTAAAATATAAGGTGATTGTTATATTTGTCAGGGAAACACCTTGTGTGCTGTGTTCATAAAAACAAAAATCATCTTTCCAAATGATTGAGAGAGAGAGAACTCATTATATTATATGCAGAAATCATTTTGAGAGAGAGATCGAGATCATTTAGTTTTATAAAGACAGAAAGAGAGAGAGAGAAAGAGATACATCATTTAGTTATATGCACAGAAAAAGAGAGAGAGAGATACATCATTCAGTTATATGCACAGAAAGAGGGACAGTGAGCAGCACAAATCATTTAAAAATCATAAAGAAAGTGAACTACATAAAATGATGTAATACATTCCTTGCTTTATATACATGCATTATACAGTTATTTTCATTGCAGTGGTATAGATATGTGCTCATCCTCTCAAGAGTTTTTTTGCTGCAATATATAGAGCCATGGCTACTGTGAACATGGGCATTTTAAGGGAAATAAAATAGAAAATGCAAAAAATATATACTTTTTCTATAAAATACTCATTTTATTGTGATGCCATAATATAATGTCTTGAAAACATACCTCACATTAGAGGAGCGAAATTTGCAGAATTATTTCACTTTTGAAACTATGAGTATTTAATTAGGGACATTTCTTTGCAAAAATGAAATTCATGAACAGTCCTAAGTAACCATGGTAACAGTATGTAACAATAATGCCATTTATTTACAGTCCTAAGTAACCATGGTAAAAGTATGTAATAATAACGCCATTTATTTAGTCCTAAGTAGTAACCATGGTAAAAGTATGTAATAATAACGCCATTTATTTAGTCTTAAGTAGTAACCATGGTAACAGTATGAAATAATAATGCCCTTTTATTATTTACAGTCAGAAGAATTGATGGAGATACAGTATTCATTGAAATCTGCCAGTTGTGCTGCATTAATGGAACTAGTTTTGAATGATGCTAACGGTCAACATATAATACTGGCTAACGGCTTATACTATCTTGGACTTCTTATTCTTCCACCATGTAAACAATGTGTTGGAAAAGAGAGAAAATGGGCCAAAAATCTTCAGAGAAATGCGTTCCGAGCCTTAAGATTCACATTCAGTATGGAGAGAAATAGACGGCTGTTTAAAAGACTTTTCCCTCCAGATTTATTTGATATGTTTATAAGTGTTGGACATTATATAAAAGATCTGTCAGCTTATAAAACGCTGGTAGAGAAAATCAACAGCTATAGGGTGAGTTTTGCTCCTGATTTAATTGATATGATTATTAGTGTTTGACATTATGTGTCAGCTTGTAAATCTCTGGTAGAGAAAATCAACAGTTATCGAGTAAGTTCCCCTGTTTTTTTACAGTTTATATGTATCATGTTAAACTTAGTGATATGCATTACACCAAACTCATGTGGACTGTTTTGTCGATAAACTTTAATTGAGTAAGATGTTACTCTCCTTAGATTATGTCCTTTTAGAAAAAAATAAATGAGCTATGCAAAACTAGTTTTCTTGGTAATTTTAAGTTTGTAGAAAACATCATGAATTTTTCTGGAAAATGGAAATATCAAAGAGGTTTTCTGTAATGTTAACTTGTTATGAATATAATATAAATATTTATTGTTGGACATTAAACAAACTACAATCAGTTCGAAAAATTAAAGTTTTGAATTAATTTAAATACGTTATTTTTAACAGAATGCCTTCTGTGTAATTGAATATTACAACCCAGTACAACATATGATTTATCAACAAGATTCATTCTGTTTCAGACTGACATTGTTGATGATATAAAAACAAACATAATGGAAACAAACCATAATAGGACACCAAATCGTTACATTGGAGATTATGCTGTGTTTGAACTCCTGGGGTCGGGAGCATTTGGTTCTGTGTTCAAAGTCAAAAAACAAGTGGCAGGGCAACAGTTCTTAGCTTTGAAAGAGGTAAAACATTATTACTTTATATATGTATACCTATACAAATAAGTTATTTATATCTGGCACGGGATCTGGTAGCCAGGCAACAGTTCTTAGCTTTGAAAGAGGTAAAACATTATTACTTTATATGTATGTACACAAAAAAAATACTCATATATGGCAGCAAGGCAATAGTTCTTAGCTTTGAAAGAGGTAAAACATTATTACTTTATATGTATGTACACAAAAAAAATACTCATATATGGCAGCAAGGCAATAGTTCTTAGCTTTGAAAGAGGTAAAACATTATTACGTTATATGTATGTACACAAATAAATTACTCATATATGGCAGGGCAACAGTTCTTAGCTTTGAAAGAGGTAAAACATTATTACGTTATATGTATGTACACAAAAAAAATACTCATATATGGCAGCAAGGCAACAGTTCTTAGCTTTGAAAGAGGTGAAACATTATTACTTTATATGTATGTACACAAAAAAAATACTCATATATGGCAGCAAGGCAACAGTTCTTAGCTTTGAAAGAGGTAAAACATTATTACTTTATATGTATGTACACAAAAAAAATACTCATATATGGCAGCAAGGCAACAGTTCTTAGCTTTGAAAGAGGTGAAACATTATTACTTTATATGTATGTACACAAAAAAAATACTCATATATGGCAGCAGGGCAACAGTTCTTAGCTTTGAAAGAGGTAAAACATTATTACTTTATATATGTATACCTATACAAATAAGTTATTTATATCTGGCACGGGATCTGGTAGCCAGGCAACAGTTCTTAGCTTTGAAAGAGGTGAAACATTATTACTTGATATGTATGTACACATATAAATTACTCATATATGGCAGCAAGGCAATAGTTCTTAGCTTTGAAAGAGGTAAAACATTATTACTTTATATGTATGTACACAAATAAATTACTCATATATGGCAGCAGGGCAACAGTTCTTAGCTTTGAAAGAGGTAAAACATTATTACTTTATATATGTATACCTATACAAATAAGTTATTTATATCTGGCACGGGATCTGGTAGCCAGGCAACAGTTCTTAGCTTTGAAAGAGGTAAAACATTATTACGTTATATGTATGTACACAAATAAAATACTCATATATGGCAGGGCAACAGTTCTTAGCTTTGAAAGAGGTAAAACATTATTACTTTATATGTATGTACACAAAAAAAATACTCATATATGGCAGCAAGGCAACAGTTCTTAGCTTTGAAAGAGGTAAAACATTATTACTTTATATGTATGTACACAAAAAAAATACTCATATATGGCAGCAAGGCAATAGTTCTTAGCTTTGAAAGAGGTAAAACATTATTACTTTATATGTATGTACACAAATAAATTACTCATATATGGCAGCAAGGCAATAGTTCTTAGCTTTGAAAGAGGTAAAACATTATTACTTTATATGTATGTACACAAAAAAAATACTCATATATGGCAGCAAGGCAATAGTTCTTAGCTTTGAAAGAGGTAAAACATTTTTACTTTATATCCACGTACAAAGAAATTATTTCTATCTGGCAGCAGGGCAACAATTCTTAGCTTTAAAAGAGTTAAAATATTTCTTTCCAAAATGTATATACACATTTAACTTAAGGATGATTATATCTTTGTAACCGACAATCCATCATTTGGAAAGAACAGTGTAGAAAGAGGTCAATGTGTTGGGTACCGCCTTAAAATATTTTATAACTTTTTCAACTTTATATTATAGATCAATATTGACAATTTATCATTTGACTTAATTTCAACATGTTTTATATCTTTGTTATCTGTATATTCTAGATCAATATTGACAATCCATCGTTTGGTAAGAACAGTCTAGAGATAGACCAAAGTGTTGGTGAAATAATGAATGAAATAGCTATCATTAAAGAGCAGATGAAACATCCCAACGTGGTCAGATTCCTCAAGACTTTTGTTGAGAGTAAGTTATGTAGCAATCTTATGAAGAACAACTAATATCTGAAGGCTACATGATCACACAAACCATATCTATAAATAAACATTCAGTCATCAAGAAGACAAAATGTTACATTTATAGGTCACCAATAAAAAAAAATGTACAGGTAGATAACATCAAAAACCATTGGCTAACAGGCACCTTGTTTGAACCTTATGGACTATAATTAGCTTTACAAAATATTGTAACACATTGGACACAGGTCAATCAGCAAAATAGAGAAAATGTAAGAAATGAAAGTTGAAAAGACATAAGATTTGTTGCATAAACTTACAATAGTTATCAAAGGTACCAGGATTATAATTTACTACGCCAGACGCGCGTTTCGTCTACACAAGACTCATCAGTGACGCTCATATCAAAATATTTATAAAGCCAAACAAGTACAAAGTTGAAGACCATTGAGGATCAAAAATACTATATTAAATATCTATCTTTTCAGGTCAGAAGTTATACATTGTAATGGAGTTAATCGATGGTGTTCCATTAGAGGAACACCTCAATAATCTGAAGGATAAGAATGAACAATTTGCTGAAGATAGAATTTGGAAGATACTAATGCAGGTTAGTATCATTATAACAATATACTCATAAAGTCTCTCAATATTATAATGCATAGTAATAAAACATACCATTGTTACTAAATCATTTAAAGTGTAATAATACACATGCTTTTTTCATCATTAAAGTCACAATGTGAACAAGCTAACGTGTATATATCTGCAATTTTTCATAATTTCTTGTAAACTGTTATAATACAGCTTTTTGGTTTTTAGTTGTTTCAATACACTTTTGTTTTTCAATGTCAAGAGTTAATAAACGGTTTCCACTACGAAGTTTTACATGCTTCCTGTCCTTTTGCAAACCATAGACCTGAATGAGGGAACTATCAGTATTGAATCACTCTTTAAACTTTGCTGCTGAAAATAATTTTCCCTGAGCATTAACTACCATAAAAATGTTACCAATCTGGTATTCAACACAACTCCTTAGATTTTAGAGTTGTGTAAAAAGACAACTGTGAAATTAAGTAGTTAACTGTTCTTGTGGTTCTTTATTCTCAATGATTTAAAATGTGTTCTTCTCTTAAACTTTCAGATGGTGCTTGCACTGAGATACCTGCACAAAGAAAAAGGAATTTTACACAGAGATTTAGCTCCAAAAAATATCATGTTAGGAGAAAATGACAAAGTTACAATTAGTAAGTTATTTATAAAAAGTCTGGGCTTACAAAGAGATATCTTTGGGTCATACACTATTTGATGAAAGTTGGAAAGATGAATTATTCTGCAGGCTTCTAAATGAATTTCCAACCAGACAAAGGGAAGCAATTCAATGTATGATCTGAAATGAGAAACTTTAGTTTTAGGTTTGTTTGAGGCTTCAATTTACACTCAATCTGTTAGATGGATATAAAATACTACTACATTTAAAGCAGTAGCTAGATTTTATGTTGATCATTGAAGTCTTATTCTGTAATTATTTATTCTTTCTACTTGAACATTTTTTGTGTGAGTGTGAAATTGAGTTTATACAGAAATATGTTAGAATGTCCATACTTATTATTTGTATTCCATCTCTCCGAGTGAGATATGATATAGGATCGACTGTAAAGAAACATCATGACAGAAAACTATTTTATGTTTTTTACAATTCAACTTGCAACATTATAATTGAAATCATACATTGTGTATTTCAGCTGACTTTGGATTGGCCAAACAGAAGAGAAGTGATTGTAGTAAAATGACTTCAGTAGTGGGAACTATTGTTTATTGGTGGTAAGTTCAATAGGATAGAAATTATTGTATTTAATGGGATTTAGATAAAAGATTCTGGATTTGTTAATAATTAGAGACAATTTGTTGAGGTTAAATGTTACATCAAGTAGTCATAAAATATTACTCCTAAGAAATTTCATTTTAGAAACATGCTTAATTTCTGGAAGGAATTTTGTCTTATGTTTTTTTCTACATGATTTTTTCTTTCCCAGCCCAGAAATAGTACAGAGCCAACCTTATGGAGAGAAGGCTGATGTTTGGGCATTAGGATGTATTCTGTATCAGATGTGTATGTTAAAGCCTCCATTCTACAGCGATAACATGTTGTCATTAGTTACTAAGGTAAGTGTTGTCATGGTTACCAAGAAGTTTTTGTGTTTCTAAATGTTTTCAACAGTCACCATGACATGTCATGCTAGAAAATAAAGATGTTAAGCCTAAGGAATTGGGTTTTGAAAGATAGTTATAATATTTAAGTGATAGAATTTTGATGGTACATTTTGTCATGAATGTTTCTTTTTTTTTTTTACATTACTAAAGTAAATGTTGTCCCTTGTTTTTATTTTCAATTATTCTCTTGGATTTTATATATATTATATAAAGTATTGAAAATTGAAATGGGGAATGTTTCAAAGAGACATTAGTCCTACCAAAAGCAGAACACCACCCAAGGCCACCAATGGGTCTTCAACGCACGGAGAAAGTCCAGCTTCAGCTGACCCCTTAATATATATTCTAGTAGTTTTTAAATAAAACAATTTATTAAGGGATATGAAGAGATTACTATATTTATTATTTACAGATATGTTCAGCATCGTATGACCCAATTCCAACAGGAACTTATACAGATAGGCTAATCAATGTGGCTAAAACGTAAGTATATAATTACATTTAATTACGGGAAATATACTGATATCTTCTGGTGTAATATTTATGTATCACTTTTTCAATGACTACTGCAAGATTTCTCAATCTTATAAATAATTGGAATAAAAGATTTTAAATTTTGTTAGAATGAAAATATTTTACATGAAAATGTTGCTTTGATGATATGGTAATTTGTAGCAATTTCATTCTTGTTTTAGTTGTATTTGTGAGTCCCCAGATAAACGTCCAGATATTGTTGAAGTAGCTAGTACTATGGCAGATAAACTGATGGTACATATAGATAGCATGGCCACACAACAATCTACAATGGAGAAAAAGTTAGAAAAAGAGAGGCACAAAGCTCAAAGGTACAGTCAAAGAAAACATAATGTTTACAAATAGACATGGTAACAGCAACCTAAATTTAACATTCCTCAATGAGAAAATAATAAAAAGAAAGACCATGATTGAGTCAGCAAGTTAACAAAATAAAAAATTAACAAATACAAAAGATGTTTTGTGGTATTTGTATTTTCCTAAAACTTAACTATATTGTGAAATAATATGATGAAAGTTTGGTTCAGCCTGTTGTTGTAAGCCAGCCTTTTAAAACAATATTTGTCAGTCTGCAAATCAGGTTTTATATTCATGGTTTATTCATGTTCTGATCCTGAATATGCATATAATTTCTCACTGAACATTTAAGAGTCGGCTATCAATTCATTCTTTTTTCTAATAACATAAATTTACATCTTATTTTCGCATTCAAGAAAATAAAAAAATTTGAAAAGTATTTCCAATAGATTTTTAATTTTCATTTTATTTTTTAGGCATTATTTTGAAGCTAACCAGAATATGCAGAATTATCATAGATTATTTGTTTTGTCACAAGAACGTTATGACCATCTGGCCAACTTAGCAGGAAGTGGTGGAGCATCTGACTTGAAAGATGCTGAAATATTAGATCCAGCTTTTGTTGATATTGAATTACTGAGGAGTTCTGGATGTAACTCACAACTTATTCAGGATCTGGATGACAATGAAAGAGGTATGAATGTAAGACGTCTAGGTAGAGTCGATAGTAATTCTATATTGGGTCTTTTCCTTTGGTTGAAAGAGGATGTTTGGTACGTCTCAATAAGTCAGCAAATTAACTACACAAATAACCAAAAGACAACTACAATGTGGAACTCCTTGGTGACGTCTTGAGTGCAGGCTGTATAGTGTTCAATCTCTGCTTTGTTATACCATTTAAAGGTTGATATTTGCAGCACATAATGCTAATAGCAGATAGAACAGAGAATGGTGTGTAGTCAGAATAATGGGTCGGGTGACAAGTATTTTTGGAAACCTTGTGAAACAGCATGATAAAATAGATATAAAAAGTTGTGGTATGAGTGCCAATGAGACATTTCTCCAACCAAGTCACAATTTGTGAAAGTTGATTCAGTGATTTGGTCTAGCACAAAGCAGAATTCATATTCATATCACATTTAAATATACTATTCATGGTATTCATTAATTATTTTCGACTGGATGTAAAACATTAATCAATCCATCCATGTAGAATGTTAATTGATTTAACCTTCTTGAAATGTTTCTGTCCTGTTAGAGCATGTTTAAAAGTTTACTAATAACTTCTGTATTTTAGTTTCAGGCTGGACAAGTGATGATATTTCTCTCCTATTAGAGCATGTTTATAATTTTACTAATAACTTTGGTATTTCAGTTTCAGGCTGGACGAGTGATGATGATGACAGTTATAACAGTAGTGAAAATGACAGTCGAGAAAATAGTGCTGGTAGTCAGCGATCCCTTGATCGCTCAAGTCTTTATGTCACTCATCAACTTCCTAAACCACCAAGATCACCTAAAGTATTTCATGGAGGGAAATTAAAGAAATCCAAATCATCAATAACACCTTTGAACTTAGATATTCCGTGGAAAAGTAGTCGTGATTCAGGACTTAGTTCTGGTGACCCATCACCTAATAACAGTACTACCACCAGCACAACTGTTTCACTGGATCCTCTGGTCAATGGTCATCTTCAGGGATTATCACTTAAAAAGTACCATCGTTCAAACAGTAGTCCAACTGTCAATGTTGTACGTTCTAGTAAGAAAAAAGTCAAACGTCCAAACAGTGCTAATACTCCAACTTTGACCATTTCACAGAGACGTGTTCGACAAATAAGTGACCCAATACTACAGATGTTGCATCAGCTTCATAAGATACTATATATAACTCAGTTACCCCCTACATTGAGACCCCACACGAAGAGGAGAATGATAGAACGATTTAAGAGAGCATTGTTTGCTTCTCATAGTACAACCTTCAATCTGAAAAGTGAATTAAAAAAGGTAAGATTCTTCTAAAATTTAATTTTAGTTCAGTTAAGGTGGTACCCAACACTTTCACTAGTATTAAATTGGCTCGTTTAATTTTCATAAAATTTTAACTAAGTATTTACTTTGCCCCTTAACAAAAATTTCAAATTTTTTTACAAACTCCAGCTTAATATTCCCTTTACAACACAACGTAATTAAAACGTTAAGCTGATTTTACAGAGTTATCTCCCTGTTGTGTTAGGTACCGCCTTAAACTGGAAAAAAAGACAGTTTAAATGGTTAAAGTTTTTAGTCGAGGTACTTTTTAATGAAGTTGAAGTCCAATCAATTTGAAACATAGTACACATGTTCCCTATGATATGGTCTTTCTGATTTTAATGCCAAATAAGAGTTTTGACCCCAATATCACGTCCTCTGAACATAGAAAATGAAAGTGAGAGTGGGGCATCCATGTACTATAGACACATTCTTGTTTGTTTATTTATTAGATTTTTTTATTATCAGTGTAGAAAGATTTAAAATGTCATGTGTGTAGACTTCTTTGTTATAACACAACACATCATATTAGGCTAAAGAAACAAAATGAGTGTTTGAAATCATTTATAGCAGAATAATCATATTCAAATTAGTCTGCCAGTCAGGTCATTGATTTGATCAACAATCTAAAATAAACAATGAAAATATTATTGTTGTTTGTTTCTAATGCATTATACCAAACATTTTGAAGTAAATACATAAATATATTTAGATGATGACATTTACACATGTAATATATGTAAATAATTGATCAGAAGACTTTGAAAAAATGGTTAGTATTAATTTATTTGATTGTTTCAGTTGATGTGTGGCTCAAGGGAGGTAATTGACTTAAACTTGGGGCCAGTAGACAGTGGAAGTCGTTCTAGTTCTACCAGTTCACAGGACAAAGAAAATATGTCTGATGGAGAAACAAGAGGAATAGATAGATTAGGTTTGTATATTAACAAAAGAGAAATAACATTCATAGATATAAGAAGATGTGGTATGAGTGCCAATGAAACCTTTCCATCCAAATAACTATTTGCAAAGGTTGACCATTATAGGTCAAAAGTATGGTCTTCAACAAGGAGCCTTGGTTTAAAAGGCCCCAAAAATTGACTAGTGTAAAGCCATTCAAACGGGGAAAACCAACAGTGTAATCTATAAAAAAAACCTAGAATTGAGAAAAATTTATGAACCACATCTTCAAACGACAGCCACTGAACACCAGACAGGTGCAAAAAAATGCAGCAAGATTAAACATTTAACAGGTACCAACCTTCACCCTTACCAGAGACAAGAGTGATACATCACAACATAGAAAGACATTGATTGTTTTTATTTCACATATAATTTTCATATTTAAAATTGATAACTTTGAAATATTTGAGTTACTTCCCTTACAACTTTATAGTTAAACTCTTCAAACCTTTCTTTGTGTTAAAAAATAGCTAACTCTTAGATAAAATAAGATGTATATCTATCATCTAAATAAATTTCATGGTATTATGACCAATTTTAGTGCCATAAAACAGACTCAACACTTTATGTAAAAGAGAATGAAGATTATAAATACAAAATTAATAATATGTTTATATATTTTAGAAACCAATCAGTGTGATCCTGACAACAGAGACGGTGGCGTCACCTATGAACAGATGCAATACATGATTGAAAGTGTACTGAAGCAGTGTGGATATTATAATGTCTCTCCAACTACAAGGGAGAGAACTCCTCCACTCGGACCAATCAGATCAGAAATTACCAACAGTAGACATTTTGAAACACCTAGGTAGCAGTTATCATTGGTGTTACCATAGAAACAGTAGACATTCTAAATCACCTAGGTAGCCAGTTATCATTGGTGTTACCATAGAAACAGTAGACATTCTAAATCACCTAGGTAGCCAGTTATCATTGGTGTTACCATAGAAACAGTATTACATAGTGAGAAAAGCATTAGATTTTCTGTGTGAATGAGTTTGATTGATGAGAGAGAAAAGTAATTTATTATTGGTCAAGAAATTGTGCAATGACTTATGTCCGTCCATTCAGTTATGATTCCATCCAGAGTAATATATATGTCTCCCGTCCATTTGTTTTACATGGCAACAGTCATTCCATATTATTTTTACATTCCATTATTTTATGCATATTTATATTTAATCATACATAAGTCATTCTGTCTCATTTTAACTTTACATATTAATAATATATTTCTTTAAAGTAGCTTAAAACATTCTTTTACAACAAATAATTTGTCACCCAGTGAAACATTTGCCAATATTTAAGTAAATGATATTTATTTTGTTTAAAATGAGAAATTTTACTTTTATGACCTTATGGCTCATTTGAGGGTGATTTTCCTGGGAACTGCTTTTAGCATCTTGTCACTGATAATTCATAATTTTTATGTTTGAGAAAATAGTTTCAGTACATTAATATCATTAAATTCCTGAATATTAAACCTTAGGAATGAAATATAAAGAAATGAGCATCTTTTAAATTGTGAATGATATTAATATGGATTTATCCAATTATGAGAGCTTTACTTTTAATGATGCATGTTAAATTATGCCTAAAAATGATCAAATGTTTCAATTTTCTAAAAGATTAATATTGAACTGATCAAATATTAACAAAGAAATTGAGTATGTTTTTAAATGTGCTATAAAAGGGATTTTAGTGTTATATATTTTGTCATGTGACCAGTGATTTATTTGTAAATACAAAGTAATTTAAATTAATTTAAAGTAATTAATTGTTATTAGATTAAATTATTTATTGATTGTTTTAATTGAAGATAGATTTATTATAGTAATTATTTATAGTAGATTTCTGTTAAACAGAAGTATTTATCATACCGGTATATCATTCTTCCGTCGTAGTATTGTGATAATGTCTTTAGTATGACAAAAGTGCTTTCTTGTGTTGATAACATATACCTCTCCATTATACATACATATATATATAGGTACAGCCATCTTTAATTCTCATGTAATATATTTTGATTTGTAAATCATTAAATTTGAATCTTAAGAACATCCTTATTTCTATTTGTATTTTAAAAAGAGACATAAATAGTTTTTTTTTCCATTATCTATACTTTCTTTGAACAACATCGGTATTTTTGTTTGTCCTTTAAAAACCTGATTAACATTATGGTAATGACATAAATAAACTTACAACACTAAAGTAACCTGATTAATGAGTATTTGTCATTTATATAGTTTTCACTTATTGTAAAGGAAGTAAAACATTTCCCCAGTGTGAGTAGCTTTACCTGCAGTGTCCATTTAAATATTTCGGACAATGAACTGTCCCATTGAAAGGATACTGAGGAGATCATTTGTTTCTTCATGTAAATAAATCAATGAGTGATGCATATCTCTCAGGAGAAATAAAAAGGTCCCCATTAATAAACTCAACAGAGAACAATATTTATTGTATTCTTTAAATTATAAAGTTCATTGTCCAAAAATTTAAATCGTCCATAACAAAAATTCACCCATTGTTGTACTCCATGTTATGTGTTCTTCTTGCCATATCTCTTCATTTTATTCTATTTTAATGATCTTTTTGTTATCCATGAAAAAACCCACATTTTTGGACAGAGATGCTACATATGCATGTCCCTCTTCTTCAAATGTAATTATGATTTTATGTAATACACCTTTTATTCATCATTACATGCTGTACATGTTCAATAAGAGATGTTATATGAATTAACAAACAAAGGCTTATTACTTTTAGGGTATAGGAACTACAGTTTAATCGTTTACAGAACAGATTTATGATCAAAGTGTTTTATGTCAAACATTTGTATGTGACTTGTAATACTTTCTACTTTCATTTATATGTATGTGATTGTGTACACACAGTTATTTTTACATGCAGTTTGTTTTTGTTTTCATCAATAACGTATTATATCATAATTCATTATCGATTATCATTTCACAATCATTATTGCCATTGTTGCCATGGTGATCATATGAAATCACATTAAATCATGTACATATATATTCATCCTTAGTTTTATTTTTTTTTTTAAAGTTTTGTTTCATTGCTATGGAGATCATATTAAGTCAGTGTTCAGTTACCAGAAATCCGTCCTTAATTTATCTTATATTTTTTTTATCTTGCACTATTTTTATTTGATTGAATCATAACTTTTTTTTTTTTTTACTATGTCAGAATTCCCTCCATTTTTGTGTCATGTCAGAATTCCCTCCATTTTTGTGTCATGTCAGATTTCCCTCCATTTTTTTGTGTCATGTCAGAATTCCATCCATTTTTTGTGTCATGTCAGAAATCCATCAGTTTTTTTTTATGTCATATTATATATTGATCTGATTTAAATTTTTGCATGAATTTTATTTTTGTTCACCTGCTCACCTGACTTAACCTTTGACCTCTGTATAAGTTATGAAAACATTCCCTGTGTTGCAGTCAGCTTATCATTGTTGGGATATTACATGATATAATTTGTTATTGAATAGAGAACATAATATGTCACAATTGTTACATATGAAATAATATGTCAGAATCTGGAAAGATGACATAATACGTCAAAATCAGGAAAGATGACAATACATGTCATAATCATAAGAGATGACATAATCATGATAGAAGACATAATATGTTATAATCTTGATAGGCAACATAATGTTAAAATACTTGTATGCTTGAGATCAAAGTCAGTATTTTAAGCATTGTTTATAATGTTTCAAGTTTGACAATTGATAATAAAGAATAAACAAAATCTTGAACTTTTTTTTATGTTTTTATGTCATTACAACCAAAGAGATAACAGACAGGGATAATGTCAGTCCATGGAATCAATAAACGTCTGTTTGGTAATTACAGAAAAGAGAATAATGGGTAAAAAGAAAGAAAAGAGAAGAATGAAAGGATTCAGATATGAAGATCCTTTTCTAGACCCTCGTACAAAAATCGTCCCAAAGACCTGCTTACCAATTGATGTTTAAAGACTACATTACAGAATTGTTCACTAAATGCCATTTTTTGTACCAGAAACTTGATGTAGGGCACTATTGAACAACAAGAGTGCCCACACTGAAATGTCTCGCCTTCTTTACTTATCATTGATATTATGTTGATTGTCCTAAATATAAACCTTTATTACAACGGTCACATAAACTAAACCAAGGAAAACCAAACATTGACCAATGAACCATGAAAATGAGGTCAAGGTCAAATGAACCATGCCAGGTAGGCATGTACAGCGAACAATTTTTCCATACAACAAATATAGTTCACTGCTTAGTTTAAGAAAAACAGACTCAAAACACAAAAACTTAGCACTGAGCAATGAACCGTGAAAATGAGGTCAAGGTCAATTTAAACCTGCACGACTGACATAGATCATAAAATATTTCCATACACCAAATATAGTTGACCTATTGCATATAGTATTAGAAATGCTATATCTTAACTTTGACCACTGAACCCTGAAAATCAGGTCAAGGTCAGATGACACCTGCCAGCTAGACATGTACACCGTACAATCATTCCATACACCAAATATAGTAGACCTATTGAATACAGTATAAGAAAAACAGACCAAAACACAAACTTCACTTTAACCACTGAACCATGAAAATGAGGTCAAGGTCAGATGACACTTGTCAGTTGGACATGTACTTCTTACAGTCCTTCCATAAACTGAATATTCTAGAGCCATTGCTTATAGTATCTGAGATATGGACTTGACCACCAAAACTTAACCTTGTTCATCGATCCATGAAATGAAGATCATTTGTGACTGACAGAACTATGTAACATGAGGCATCCATATATAAAGTATGAAGCATCCAGGTCTTCGACTTTTTAAAATATAAAGCTTTTAAGAAGTTGGCTAATGCCGCTGCCATAGCCAAGCTTTCTGTGACAAAAGTCACAGACTCGAAAAAAATTAGTTTTCAGATATGAGCTGCATCTGAAAGAAATATATTGTATGAAATGCATTATATATATACATGCATAAGTATAAGACTTTGATTGATTTTAAGGATTACTACATTGCATTAGCTTAAAAAACTCTGGTTCATTGGTCAATGTTAATTATTAATGGTACTATATTCATGGACAAAGAAAAGCAGCGTCATTAATTGTGGACTTGTGCCAGTAAGGAAATGTATAACTGTGTTCAGGGCAGATAATCAACATCCAATAATCATCTGAACTTTTAATTTATGATATTTTCATTCATAGTATCTATATCTCTTGAACAAGTTTTCTATTGTCTTTCAGTTGTTTTTCTTTTTGGAAATGTTCTACTTTTTGTTTGGTTTCATTCACTTCTGCTAAATCACTGCTCATGGCACCTACAAAATATTAGGAGTGTAAGTCAAGAATATGGAAGTTTTTCCCTAATTGATTAGATACAAACAGTAACTATTGTATCAACATGTCAATGAACTCAATGAATATAATTACAATAATTGCCAGCAAGTTCATTAATAAAATAAGGAGAAGATGTGTCAATTTCAAACCGGCCAAATATCCAAATTCAGACAGGCAGTACACTTTTTTTACCAATGGTCATTGTGAACAAATTTTCTTTTTGCAGATTCTATCCAAAAGATGTAAACAAAAGTGCACACTCTGAAATATCTGGCCTGCATTACTGATCATTGATTATATGTTGAAAGTCTTGAAGATGAAGGTTTTACTACAAGTATCATCTAAACTTAATATTTCTAAAGATCCATGACCACTGGTATTAAAGAGATAATAGTAACTGCAATTACGATTATCCCAATATGGCGACGGTAGATATAGGTAAAATCTTTACACTCGTTTTTCTTAAATGTAGCATGTATTTGTCAATAGTTACTCAGCTGCAAGGTTTATCTATACCATTTCATCATATTTGAATCGTAACGGTGCACTGGAATTGTCTAAGCGCTGTGAAAATAGCCGTTGAAAAATTCGGGATGATAATCGTAACTCGGAAAAAAGATAATCGTAATTATGTATCTAAAAATAAAAAAGATAATCGTAACTGGAAACTGTTTTATTAATATTGACACTAGAAACGTAAATCTGATAGCATATTATGAAATTATGGCGATGAATTATTTACGAAACGTACCAACATCTTATGACATTTCTTTTTATGCATATATAATTATTAGTTCTTATGAAAACAGCTACATACTAGAACATGTAGAATATCATACAATCGGAAGGGTGAACAAGCTTCAAGAAATTTGGAAATGGGAAAACACGAACTTTGTTAATTTACAGAAATTTCCAAACACTAGGTAAGCCACAAAATATGTGAATGAGCGATGGAAATTATGATACATGATAATAATTGTCAGGCGACACGCATGTGTCACCTTATATCAGATTTCTGATTAAGACAGTAAACAAAAATTAATTTCTGAAGTAAAAAGTAAATATAGTTAATATTGTTTAAATTCATTTATTGCAGGTGGTTATATGTGCTATTTCTGCCCCCGGTGATTTAATTCTAGAACATACCCTATTATGCGCATGCCATAACGAAGTAGGAAAGACAATTAGTATTCGTCAAAAACCGTTTGACGAGAAATTAGTGGCTACAGTTTTCATGTCACTTCGATCATTTTTCATGGATGATATCATAACTTAAAAGCTATGATGAACAAGGGAAAACTTTGAAAAGTGTTTTACAGTGTCGTTTCAGAGTCTTTTGTAGCTGACTATGCGGTATGGGCTTTGTTCATTGTTGAAGACCGTACGGTGACTTATATTTGTTAAAGATGAGTCCTGTCGGTCTCTTGTGGAAAGTTGTCTCATTGGCAAACACACCACATCTTCTTATTTATATTGGCTACTTCATGACTGTCACTGAAATTTCAGTATCTCAGATATAAACTATACAAAAATCAAATTTAATTATGAATTATGATAATATGACATCCTTAAAACATTTAATGCTATATAATTACATTAGATGTATGTTTCATTATAATACGTTATTCTGATTGGCTAATTGCACATCACATGTTATTCCGTAAGCAGTTGCATGAGACAATAACATTTCATTCAATTTGCAAAAAGAAGCATTCAATTCTTAAATAAGATTAGAGAAAGATTGGCCCTACATGGGATTCTTTGTGTATTATGAAATTAAGTAACGTGGAGTTCATTGACAAACATGGATTTGTGTTCTTTTATAGTTTGGACAAAAGCCCGAAAATCAAGAAATAAAATTGATGTGGCTTTGAATTTTCTTACAAGAAATACTTATTCAAAGAATGACTGCAAAATTGAGAATAATTGAATAACCCATATTCCGCAAAATAAGAAACAAACTTATTAAAAATTCATAAATACTCGGTATATGAAAAATATGCTGCATACATATGCATGGAAGATATTGTAGAGAAAAATATTGAAGGTACTAAACAAGGAACATTTTTGTATTTGCATGCTTGCCATATAATTCGTACTTTTCTATTAAATTACATTTTTAACACACAAAATACCATTGAAATGCTGAAAGACACATTTATTATGTTTCAGTTACTATTATCCGATTAAGAAAATTACGATTATCAAAGAAGAAAAATACCATAGAGTTACGATTATCATCCCGAATTTTTCAACGGCTATTTTCACAGCACTTAGACAATTCCAGTGCACCGTTACGATTCAAATATGATGTAATGGTATAGATAAACATTGCAGCTGAGTAACTATTGACAAAAGCATGCTACATGTAAGAAAAATGAGTGTAAAGATTTTACCTATATCTACCGTCGCCATATTGGGATAATCGTAATTGCAGTTACCATTATCTCTTTAATACCAGTGATGACAATGAGGTCAGATAAATCCTGTCAGACAGACAATTACCTTACAATTATTTCATTCACCAAAATATTGTTCACCTATCTTATAGTACTTGAAAAACAAACCAAAACACAAAATCAAAGAGCTGAAAGCTCTGAAGAAAAATGACGCCACTGTCTCTAATACTGGGATAGTTTTTATGCAAGTCTTGATTTTCACATACTGTAATTAGTTTAACAATGCAACATGTATCGTAAGCATATAATTGATATTCGTATATGTGTGTGTGTGTGTGTGAGGTGAAGGTGACAACTGGCTGTTTTTTTTAAGACAAATGAATAGGTCAAGACTACCTGAATTGTACAAACAAATACCGTAGAAAGGCTTGTATATTTCTCACTGGTACATAGTCTGAATCCGGGTCCATTCGCTTCCATTCACGTTTGCGCCCACTCATGTTCACCCCCGTTCACTTTCACACCCTACATGTTCGCGCCCAATCTTAATTGGTTTTGTGTTTAATAACTCTGTAAGCAAGTGTTTTCTTATAAGTATAATTGTTGTCATTGTCTCAAAATAAAGTGAGACAGCATTTTTTTTTTGTGTTGAATGAATCTTAATCATGTTTTGGATAGCGTATTGTTTAAAATAATAATAATCCTTTCTAAATAAAGTGGTATTTTGTCAACGTTTTATTTTGTGTTGAATAACTCTTAATCATGTTTTGGTAAGTGTATTGCTATAACTTTGTTTCATTGACTTGTTTCAAAATGAAGAGACATTCTGACTATGTTTTTTTCTGTGTGTTGAATAAATTTTATCATGTTTTGGTTATATTAGTGGATTGCTATATTTTGTTTCTATGTTTTATTGTTTCGTTGTTTCAGATCAAAGGGACCAAGCTGTTAAAAACAATTATCTTTTGTGTTTTTCCTTTAAAATCTTCAATGTTTTACTCATACCAAGCTATAAATACATTCAGTATTTACACCAAAGCAGTTTAAAACAACAACCATGATTTTCCAATTATTTAACTTGAATTTGAATTAAAATTGGGCGCGAATGAGTAGAGTGCGAATGGACCTTGGGTGCAAATGTGTAGGGTGCGAAAATGTATTGGGCGCAAACAGACCTGATACCACATAGTCTGAACCCCCTTCTCCCACAAAATATCTTTAAGTAAATAATCTTTTTGTTACTGTCATCAAAGGTCTAATGAAACTCAGATAATTTCAAACATTTGTCAAAGAATTCTAGTCAAACCGGCACCTAGTTAAATTGGCACCTGGACAAATCAGCACCTGGTTAAATCGACACCTGATATAGTCAATTGGTCATCCATGTTAAATATATATATTTTTAACAGTATTTTAAGCAAAAAGAGTAAAAATAAGAAAGGTGTTGCCAGAATTTTTTTCAGTATTTAAGCAAAAAGAGTTAAATACTAACTTTCACATTTTTGGGTGTTCATGTACATTTTGTATATATTTATTTTTCTCAACTAAATGACTTTTTTGGTGTATTTTTAATGATATATATATATGAGTGGTCCAAATAATTATTATGTCTGGCAAGGCTTTTTTAATTTTATTCTGGAACACCTTCCTATGACCACAAGGCTATGTTGATTTTTTTCTGGGACGCCTTCCTACGAACGTCGTAGGAAGGCGTCCCAGAAAGAAAAAAAATAGCCTTGCCAGACGTCATAATTATTTGGACTAATACATGAGATATTGGATATTTTTCTGCATTATTTTAACCAGTTGAGCATTTTACAGGATTGTTGGTTTACTGCTGTTTACACTTTACTGAACAAAAAAACACCTTAAATTTGCTAATTATTTGTCATTTGATTTATTGAAAGGGACTCATAGTTTTCCATTTTATTTTAATAATTGTCTAATTGTTAAAACAACAGCTTTGGTAAGGGCTTCGTTGTTTACCTTTATACACAACAACATATTCTCTTTCGTTTCGTTGTTTACCTAAATACACAACAACATATTCACTATGTACTTGGTAACAGTAATTAATTAATTGAATAGAAAATATTATAACAAATATTATTGGATGCTGAATTGACGTCAAATAGGTGCCGATTTGACTAGATGCCAATTTAACCAGGTGCCGACTTGACTTGTACCTTTCAATTCCTCTGCGATCGTTTGCGGTATTTTCTTGAGAAAACCTATTTTCCATCATCAAAGAGAAGAAGAAACTGCTTTAAAATGATTCTGGAACGCTTCATGATTGTTAAAATAAGTTTAATTCACTCAAAAAACAATTTTAAAACTTGCGATGTTTAAACAGGAAGTTTCAAAAGCACGTGTAAAAGAAGAAATTAACCGGTGAGAGTGGAAATCCGTACATGACAGATATCACTATAGTACGACTTTGAAAGTAAAACAGTTCAATCCTTTTGTAAAACAGTCTTTAATATACCTATCACATTAGTGTTTGAAGGGTCTTAAGCTTATTCAAACCATATAAGTCGGTATGAAACACCAAAACGGAATGAACAATAACCGATTACGTTTTGTAGTTTACAAATTCTAAACTGGTTCCTGTCAGTATAACACTTTGTTCGAGTGTAGTGGAATACAAGCAGAAACCAGTTAGTTTGTAAAATAGTAAATATGAAACCGAGTGTAAACTGGTTCCTGGCTGATTACTACACAATGATCATGCATAATGATAACACAAGCAGATTCCAGTTTGTATGGAAAATAGTAAATACGAAACCAAGCGCGGCAGGCAGAGAAATGTAATGAAGTTCAGGTCGGCAGTAATGGAACAATGACTGCGTCATTTTCCAAAAACTTAACATCAACCAATGAATCTTCAAATTAAGGTCAAGTTCAGACAAAACCTAGCAGACTGATATGTACCTCTTACAATCATTCCATACACCACATATACATGAAGTTGACCAACTGCTTATAGAATCTGATAAACGGATCAAATGATGTTACTTTAACCTTCACCACTGATTGATGATACATGTATCAGGTTAAGGTTAGGTGAATCCTGTCTAACTTATATGTAGACATTGCAAGGCACCAATTTACCAAATACAGTTCTATTGAAATATGACCCATGCTTATATAAGTACTTAATTGCAAGTTTCTTCATATGAATTGACTTCATTTGGTGCATATATATTTTGTATATAAGATTCTTAATATCATATTTAAATATGATATGTTTGCCCTGTTTCATTTGGAAACTTGAAAAAAAAATCCACAGAATAATACAGAATACTTACAAAACTCTAATTGGAGCTCTGTCACTGCTGACTGTAATGCCATACCAAATCTTTGTGTCCAGCTTAATAAAAACTCCACTTTCTTCAAACTTATAAACACTTTCTTTTTTAAATCTTTGTTTTCAAGTCGGGTCTTCTCTTCTTTACTTTTCTTTATATCTACAAATAAGCAATAAAACAAAGAGTGTCAGTAATAATTCTGCTTGTAAAAGAATATCACTACTGTATGCAATTTAAATATAAAATGCTACAGAACTAAATCATTAATATTGTACCTCCACTTTCTATGAAGCAAAGCTGTAATAAATACCTGTCGTAAGAAGACAGAGTATAAAAGGAAAAATAAAATTAGTATTGCTAATAACTTCAATGGGTTTTATTGACTTGATACTCTTATATTAAATATGTTGTGAGGTCTATCATGGCCTGGAGAAAATATATTGGTAATTATATCTACCACATGTTGATTGTATTAATAGATTGGTGTTTAACACCACTTTCAGCAATTATGGCTTTTTTATTTCGGGTTAAGTTTTTAATGGTGGAGAGAGCCACACTGCCCTAATAAAGCCACAAACATTCAAAAGGAACAGGAAGGGATCATATTGACTGGGTTCCTGTATAACATACCTGTTGTCAATTCTGACATGGCCTTATGGAACAACAGGACCAGTTCTGACAAGGCAGTCATAACAAACTGTAAAGGATCATATTGACTGGGTCCCTGTATAACATACCTGTTGTCAATTCTGACATGGTCTTATGGAACAACAGGACCAGTTCTGACAAGGCAGACATAACAAACTGTAAAGAATCAAATTGACTGGGTCCCTGTATAACATACCTGTTGTCAATTCTGACATGGTCTTATGGAACAACAGGACCAGTTCTGACAAGGCAGCCATAACAAACTGTAAAGGATCATATTGACTGGGTCCCTGTATAACATACCTGTTGTCAATTCTGACATGGTCTTATGGAACAACAGGACCAGTTCTGACAAGGCAGACATAACAAACTGTAAAGGATCATATTGACTGGGTCCCTGTATAACATACCTGTTGTCAATTCTGACATGGTCTTATGGAACAACAGGACCAGTTCTGACAAGGCAGACATAACAAACTGTAAAGGATCATATTGACTGGGTCCCTGTATTATTCTGATGACATCCTCTATCAGTGATATGTTGAATTGTCGTGAGGTCAAATTTTCTTTATCCCTCTGTAATTAGATTTATACATAAAAAGTTTGTCATAACAATACATTGGATACAGATTTTTTGATTTCTGGTATTATAGTACATTTGTATTTACAACACTGCCTTGTAATTAAGCCACAACTTTGACATCTATGTGTATTTTGATCATGCAGTTTTTTATGTGGTTGGCTTTTGTCAAATTGCTATACACCCTACATCAGATTCTCAATTGATCATGTTTTCAAATCTCTTTTTTTCTGTCAACGAATTATAAAGTAGGACATTGTTTGTACCACCTTTAGAACTTTGATAACATTTCAGTATTTCCCATATCTCATGAAGAGCTTACAACTAAAGCTATTTTGGAACTTTCAGTTATGTCTTTGACTAGAGACATTCTTTGAAGATGTTATAAATATATATACCACAGTATTCTATTACTAATAGTAGCATAGCAGTGTTTCCTAGAACAACTGCTTACTGTTTACTATGTCTCTTACATGAAAAAAAATCATTTTATTGCTGTTTTCTTACTTAAACTATTCTTTGATCTTCTTGTATGATAATTATCAATTGATTTGTCTGATGATGGGTTTTTTTCTCAGTCAAGTAGTGTGAAAACTAGACAGCAAAAGCTAACATCATTGATGCTGCTGAGGAAAATAGAGATACACAGATTATCTGTGGTATTTCAACTTGATGAAAGTTCTAAGCTACATCTAACTATAGATAATATATAAATACTTACACTTTGTAAACATTGAAAACACATCTGTATTGCCTCAGGAGGACTGCCGCACACTGCTGTACCACTTAGTACTTTACTAACGGATAGGACTTCCTATAAAACAAACATCTACCTTATCATTCATGTAGACTTCCTATAAAACAAACATCTACTCTATCATTCATGTAGACTTCCTATAAAACAAACATCTACTTTATCATTAATGTAGACTTCCTATAAAACAAACATCTACTTTATTATTCATGTAGACCTCCTATAAAACAAACATCTACTCTATCATTAATGTAGACTTCCTATAAAACAAACATCTACTTTATCATTAATGTAGACTTCCTATAAAACAAACATCTACTCTATCATTCATGTAGACTTCCTATAAAACAAACATCTACTTTATCATTCATGTAGACTTCCTATAAAACAAACATCTACTTTATCATTCATGTAGACTTCCTATAAAACAAACATCTACTTTATCATTCATGTAGACTTCCTATAAAACAAACATCTACTTTATCATTCATGTAGACTTCCTATAAAACAAACATCTACTTTATCATTCATGTAGACTTCCTATAAAACAAACATCTACTTTATCATTCATGTAGACTTTCTATAAAACAAACATCTACTTTATCATTCATGTAGACTTCCTATAAAACAAACATCTACTCTATCATTCATGTAGACTTCCTATAAAACAAACATCTACTTTATCATTCATGTAGACCTCCTATAAAACAAACATCTACTTTATCATTCATGTAGACCTCCTATAAAACAAACATCTACTTTATCATTCATGTAGACTTCCTATAAAACAAACATCTACTTTATCATTCATGTAGACTTCCTATAAAACAAACATCTACTTTATCATTCATGTAGACTTCCTATAAAACAAACATCTACTTTATCATTCATGTAGACTTCCTATAAAACAAACATCTACTTTATCATTCATGTAGACTTCCTATAAAACAAACATCTACTTTATCATTCATGTAGACTTCCTATAAAACAAACATCTACTTTATCATTCATGTAGACTTCCTATAAAACAAACATCTACTTTATCATTCATGTACGATTTGGCAGCTTTTTTTGTGGTAAAATAATGGAGTGAATTAAAGTCACATACACATATTTGTGGAAGCTCAAATTCAAAAACATGTACAGTGTAATTTGTCTAATCCGACACAATTGGTGACCAGAAAAAATGTCTGATTAAGCAGGTTGTCAGAATACTCAGGTTTATTCTGTAAAGATAAGCATATTTTGGGACCACAAATATGTGTTGGTTAATGGATCTTGGAATACTCAGGTGTCGGATTAGGCAGGTTACACTGTATTTGTGAGAGTTCAAATTCAGATACATGTATATGTTAGAGTTCAAATTCAGATTCATGTATATGTGAAAGTTCAAATTCAGATACATATATTTGTAAGAGTTTTAAATTCAGACACTTGTATTTGTGAGAGTTTAACTTCATAAACATGTGTTTGTGAGAGTTCAAATTCTGATCAATATTTTTGTGACTGTTCCATCCCATACATGTGAAAGTTCAAATTGCCATACAAATTGTCATACAAATTGCCATACAAATTGCCATACAAATTGCCATACAAATTGCCATACAAATTGCCATACAAATTGCCATACAAATTGCCATACAAATTCAAATACAAATTCCCATACAAATTCCCATACAAATTGCCAAACACATACAGCAAACTCTCATTGTCTTTAACTTGGTTGACTCGAAATTTCCATAACTTTGTTCTATAAAAATATATGTATTTTGACCTCTGATGAGTAAACAATTCTATTATTCATTTTAGTCAACCTACAAGTATCTCGAAATATTATAAACTCTTTATATCACAGAGGACAGATTTATTTACTTACCTTAGTAACCTCTATTTGGAATGACATGTGATCTCCATTGTAAAGTCGACAAATAAAACAGTAGGCATACAGAACGTTAATGACATTGTTCTTTAGATCTGCTGAGGGCTTCCCTTTCTGTAATATAGAAAAAATAAACATATTAATTACAAAGTTTCTCTAAATGATTTACTGGTCTAATTGAGAGAATTTTCTTTAGTTTTGTTTCATAAAGCAGAATGGCGTAAGTTGATACAAATATCTTGTTATAGGTACAAATTAAACTTTGTTAAAGTCATAAGAAACCTCAAATAAAAAAAATTAATGCATATGTTTTTTATAACTCAATGGATAGTTTTCATTATAAAACTTATGTACATATACTTTTTTCTGAAGAAAATTCTTTAATTTATTCATATTTAGAAGGTATTTACTTTATTTGAATTGCTTCCTTCCAGCAAGCAATTCCCCCGACATATTTTCCGTATGCAAGGTGACCGCAATGTGACCCATCTCGTAAGAATCTGGTGACCACAATACGCATGGATGTCCTTAAAATAAACTATTATCTGAATTTACATGCTAAACACGTGCTCAATTTCCATGCTTTTTTGTTTATTTTTCGTCAATTGTTGACAAACAGGTGACAATCGTTGAACTTCGGCTTCAAAACATGAACTTTAAATACTGCCATATTTTCACAACAACACTGACCGATTGAAAAAAAAATTGACGATTATACGATATTTACATGAAAAAAATGATAAATTCGAGCACAGAAGACAATATATTTGTTACATTTGGAGAACATGTTTTCAACAGACATCCAGTATTCCTATCCTACACTACCAACAATTTGACTAGCGTTTACATGTACATTAAATGCCGCTATAAAAACAGTACTTTTAGGAAACATCACTAATCAGTACATTAAATGCCGCTATATAAACAGTACTTTTAGGAAACATCACTAAACAGTACATTAAATGCCGCTATATAAACAGTACTTTTAGGAAACATCACTATTCAGTACATTAAATGCCGCTATAGAAACAGTACTTTTAGGAAACATAACTAAACAGTACATTAAATGCCGCTATATAAACAGTACTTTTAGGAAACATCACTATTCAGTACATTAATTTTTATATCATTTTCAGTAATGTTGGAAAAAAGTTGATTACAGTACTGAAAATTTCAGTCATTTTTCAGTACTGAAAAATTCAGTCATTTTTCAGTACTGAAAATTTCAGTCATTTTTCAGTACTGAAAATTTCAGTCATTTTTCAGTACTGAAAAATTCAGTCATTTTTCAGTACTGAAAAATTCAGTCATTTTTCAGTACTGAAAATTTCAGTCATTTTTCAGTACTGAAAATTTCAGCTATTTTTCAGTTCTGAAAATTTCAGTCATTTTTCAGTACTGAAAATTTTAGTCATTTTTCATTATCGATTTTGTTTTTAAATTCAGTATTTCTGTATATGCAAGTGTTGCCGAAACTATACAACCAAGGTCTTGTAAAATAATCTTGTTCTTGTTATACCTTTTCATCTTAAATCATTTTAAGCAGCAAATGTTATCAATAAAATAGATAATCATGGGAAATATTCTATAATTAGGGCGTCTTTAAACTGTCATTTCTATTTTATATGGTAAATCTTGTATCGGCTGTTTATATCAGATACTTACCAATGTTTATCTTAGTCCATGTTGAATCATATTTGAATAACAATCAATGGCAGTGGCAGAAAAAAAGAAATGAAGACCGGGATTCTGTGGCAATTGGGAAGTTTAGAAATAACATATATGCTGATGTTTGTTTTTCTTGCAAAGGAAATAAAACATTTCCTCAAGTACTTTACCCGTCGACTGATGAAATTAAAATTTTCATGAATGAATACAATAGCTATTGTTCTCAGTGGAGATTCATCCGAGGAGTCCTAGCTACTCTTTAAAATTCTTTCGAGTCAAATTAAATAGGCGATTAATTTAAGACTCGGCTAATGAATTACAGCTATTTTCCTACTGCATGTAGTTAAAAGGTTTGTTTGGCTTGCTTGTTTTGTTGTATAAATGTTTGCAATAACATTAACGGTACATAATTTTCTGCAAAAGCATCCAATAGCATGATAAAAGCTGAAACACCAACTATCAATTAATTGTGTTTGCAAAACTTATACACTAAATGGTTGAGCAGTTTTATATGAAAAGTTAGCAAGCCAAACAAAACATTAAACTACATGCATTAGGAAAAGAGCTGTAAATGCATTTTACACATTACCAATAGCCCCGCAAACAAGGTTGCTTACGATACATCACGATTTCTGGTCGGTGGTAAATACTGGATCTGGTTAAAGTGTTTTGTGATTGTACTGTAGTATACGATGAATGTGTAGTCACTCAACTTGAAACGTAATAAAATATAAATAATGAATACAGGACTATTATCGAAATTTGTAATAGCACAGTGTGTCAGACTTGTTAAATCTAATGAATCAGATGCAAGAAAGAACAGTTTCACAGAGTAGTAGAAATTTGGAATAGTCTACCTGAAAAGGTTATATCAGCACATAAATTAGACCGTTTCATGAGCAATCAAAACACAACAGTATCATTCTAGTGAAAAATACACACGATCGGAGAGGACGCGTAATAAAATAATTTTAGACAAGGGGCAGATACAAGAGGATCTGTACCTGTATCATAAAAAAAATTACCTTCGACTAATGGACCATGACAATTAGGTTAGGTGTCGCATAAACATACATACCATCCAATTATTCAACACACAAAATTAGGCAGCAACCCTTTAATTTTCGGGGGGGGGTTTGCTATGGGTTTTTTTTCTGTACAAACTTTTTTTTCGCCTTTGGCGAAGAACAATCTAATTTTTAGCAACAAACCGAAAACATTTTTTTTTTTTTTCACCAAAAACTGGAAACACTTTTTCTTCCAAAATAAACATTGCCCCCAAAAATTTGACAAATGCAATGAATTCGATTTTCCTATTTTCAAATTTCATAGTAGCAACATCCCAGCATATGAAGTACACGAGTCTCAATTGATAAGCTACTCTACAGATAGTTTTAAGTACATTGATTTTGTTGAGCGCGGAATACTGCTTTCTCCAAAGTTGCTAAGGTAGGGCTATGAATCAATCAAATTAAAGTCATCAGTTACTAAACGTTATGAATGCTAATCATGCGATGTTAAGATTGAAGTTGAGTGCACCCGCTAGAGCAGGGTTTGAACTAACAACCTCAGTGTTGACTGGCTAGTGAACACAATAGTAACTACTTAGACCACCGAGGCCCCCAATAAAGACCTTTTGCTTATAGTATACAAGATATTCACTCAAACAAAACTTAAGGCCCTTAGTTTTCTCCTTTGAATTGTTTTACAGTCTTATCGGGGCCTATTATAGCTGACCATGCGGTGTAGGCTTGGCTCATTGTTGAAGGCCATACAGTGACCTGTAGTTGTTAAGGTCTAGGTCATTTTGGTCTCTTGTGAACAATTGTCTCATTGGCAATCATACATCTATTTTTTTATTATTAAGCTTGTTCACTGATCCCGATGATGAAAAAGAGGTCAAGATCAATTGAAATCTTTCGAACAGGCAAGAGAACCTTTCAAGACATGCACATACCAACCAAATAGTGTCCTATTACTTATAAAAGAAATTCATAATGCAGAAAATCAGAAATTTTAATATATTATGCAGTATGAAGTATCCAGGTCTTTGAACTTTTAAGTTTTTGAACTTTTAAGTCATAACTCATGCTGCCACTAGATCACTCTCAAGTCACACTTTCTGTGACAGATGTTGCAGTCCAGACAAAAATCATATGTATTAGGCTTCTGCTCTTTTTCTAAGAATACATACAATTAGCAGTATTATGCAAACATTTCAATTACAAAAAGAAAAACATTTTTTGCACCTACACTGAGACTACTGTAACAGTGTTATAGTAGTCTCAGACCAATAGAACAGGACATCCAATGACCATTATATGAATAAACATGTATTAGTTTAACAAGCAATGAAATAAAACAAACTAGGATTTTTTCCCGAAATTACATATAACTAGTACGTGAATTCATACAATTAAGTAATGATTCGATATGCTAATGCAATTTCAATAGATCATTTTTTTCATTGGCTAAAGTTACCGTCAAATCCAGTTGACCAGGCGTAACTAAAGAAATCACGTAGGGACCTGCCATTTTAAATTGATTGAATCAACAAATGTTAAGATTATTGAACATAGAACACCTACATTGCATTCGCTGTTTTAATGTAACTTTATCTGAATTAGAATTGTAAAAGTAACGTAATAACCTCCAGTTTGTAAGTTTTCATTTGTATGATGTCACATTTAGCCATGATGTCTTTGCACAAACATCATTCATTCACAGATTTTTGGTATGTCAAATCTATACATTTATTTAAGCTTTACCGTATTTTTTTTGGTAATTCATTAGAATTGGAATAACAGTACTATAGTTGAAGAGTTGCCACCGTCAACTTTTGATTTGAGAGTCTATAATCAACGTTTTACTGTCTCTGCTGTGCATCGCCATTAAAACTGCATTTGCGACCATCAAATCACCAATTGACAGTGACAACTCTTCAATTCAAGTACTGTTACTCCTTAAATACATCACTTGCCTTTGTTTGTTCTTATTTCTTAGTCTATGTTATATCATTGTGTGAGACCTCAATTTCGTTGTCAGTAACATGTTAAAATATGAAACACTTTGGTTGCTTATTTCTCAGTATGTTATATCATTGTGTGGGACCTCCATTTTGATGTCAGTAACATGTTAAAATTTGAAACGCTTTGGTTGCTTATTTCTCAGTCTATGTTATATTATTGTGTGAGACCTCCATTTCGTTGTCAGTAACATGTTAAAATTTGAAACGCTTTGGTTGCTTATTTCTCAGTCTATGTTACATCATTTTGCGAGACCTCCATTTTGGTGTCAGTAACATGTTAAATTTTAACTTAAAATTTGAAACGCTTTAGTTGAACAGTTCATCAGTAAATGCATGGACAACATTTGGCTGTCCCCTGCCCTGCCACCCCCGTACATGACCAAATTAATATCTGATTTTTTTTTTATGCAAATCTGGTTTAAAATCTTGAGTTTCATTTAATTGTAATAAGTGGTTAAAGAGGAGTTGCAGAATTTGTGGCTATAAAGTAGCACATATTGTACTGGACAGACAAGCAAACATAAGTGATTGACCCCTATCCATAATCAGAGCTTATAAAAACAAGTGAAAAATATTCATGGGACGGACAGACTGATGGACGGACAGACAGAGGTAAAACAGTATACCCCCCTTTTACAAAGGGCGGGTATAATGATGTGGTAGGATTGCCAATGAGACAACTATCTGCAAAAGACCAAAATTACACAGACATTAACAACTATAGGTCACAGTACGTCCTTCAACAATGAGCAAAGCCCATACCGCAGAGTGGCTATAAAAGGCCCTGATAAGACAATGTAAAACAATTCAAACGAGAAAACTTACAGCCTCATTTATATAAAAAAAAAATGAACGGAAAACAAATATGTAACACAAACAAACGACAACCACTGTATTACAGGCTCCTGACTTGGGACAGGCACATACATAAATAATGTGGCAGGGTTTCACATGTTAGCGGGATCCCAACCTTCCCCCTAACCTTGGACAGTGGTATAACGACGAACTATTAAAATCAGATGAAAAAGGCTTAACTCATCAGATGGACAAATGAAAAAGGCTAATCTCATCAGATGGACAAAAACAACAGTATACCCCTGCCCCTTGCAAAATTTATGTTTAGGTATTGAAAACCACAAAAAAGTTTTTACCAAAAAACAAAAACAGAAAGTGGATTAGGAATCTAAGAAAGTAAAACAACTCCAATACTAAAATTAGCATAAATCACAGGTTAAAAAGAAAAAATGATGTTTAAAATATTTTTTGTTATAAATTGACAGACAATATATATTTGTTTTGGTTTAACTGACATTGTCATTGGAAATCGGATCCTAGTCAAGTCATTTTCAAAAGTTAAACATATAATAAGATTAACTCTTAAGTTCTTAACTAGCATACTCAAATGTTTCAGACATTAGAACATAAGATTTAGGAGATAACTGTATTTCATTTTAAGCTTAGGTATTGATTGGGGATTTGATGGTAGCAAATTAAGTTTACTGATGATGTCGGAGCTTAAAATACAATATTGTTATCTCCATTCTAATGACACTGACAGAAAACAACGTTAAAACATGTAATTAAAATCTATAATATGCCGTCTATGCTTGTGTGTATGTCCCATAACATCAATTGTCAACATTATATATTTGAATCAACAATATTGCTGAAATTTTTTACAAAGATGATCCTTACATGATATTAATTGACAAACACAGAGCTATAAAGCAAGATATTTGAAAGCGAAAACAAATTATAACATATATGGGAACAGGGATGTTGGAATAACTATACGAACTAGTACATTGTGTAATACCATTATACAATAGATATAGGAAGATGTGGTGTGAGTGCCAATGAGACAACTCTCCATCCAAATAATAATTTATAAAAGTAAACCATTGAAAGCCAATGCGACCATTTTACAAGCACATATAAACCTTGTGAATTAAAAAGTTAATTATTTCAAATATATATTTTGCATCTTATCAACTTGTTTTAAACATTTCTTCTTGAAACAATCATAAAACAAAACTTTTTATAATTTCATCTAACATCATTATTCATAGATTACCTGATGGAATCTGCCAAATATTTGTTCATTGCAATAACAATGATTAATGTCAATATGCATTTTTTTTTATTGTAAGCTACAATAATCATTTACTGCTTCTATTCCTCATCATTTTTACCATAAGTATAATATCTTGCTTCAAATCCTTGACATTTTTGGCCTAACAATATTAAATGTTTAATTTTATTTCCACAAAAAAATATTAGGAAATTCAGTTCTTATCAATCTTGTCAATACATTGTTTGCAGTTTTTGCTACATTCTAATTCATCTAAATGAGAACAATTGGTTAAATACAGTCACTACTTAAAACATGATTAATTATATTCTAATCTTGAGTAAAACTAGGAATATTGACCAATGTTTTAATCCATAGCTTTGATGTGTAGTATTATTTTGATGCAATCCTCTGTATCATATTCTGAATCAATCTGTATTTATGTTGTCTTTCCAATTCTGAAAGAAAACAAGACAGTTTCAAAGTTTAAGACTCCCATTATAATGCTAGCAGTAATCAATTTTTATCCTGCAATTGGGTGTCTTTCCATGCATGAACAGCCCATCATATATCATAAGTCCATATTTTGCACTATACTGATTGCTTAAAAATAATTTTGTGCATTGGTAATTACTGCAACATAAACTTTCCTGACCTCATAATGTATATTGCATTCACATTCAAATGACATATTTGCTTCAAACATGCATCAATACCCAAAATTAGTCTGGCAATTGGTGGAAAATAACCCATATAATAGGAGGGCAGCCAAAAACATATTTGTTTTCACTTATCTCCAATTGTAAAGAATTATACATTTTAAATGAAATTTATTGGTGTATAAACTGAACAAGTCACTCACAAACATTCATAAAAGTCCTGTGAAGTGAAGTGATAATAATATTATATGAGTGAAGTGGTCCAATTTATACACCAATAAATTCCTTTAAAAAGACGTTTAATACTATACTCTGAAACAAACCACACATTACATTATATAATTATAGCCTTTGAACCAGGTCGAAGGAAGTATATTTAGTTTAAGGATGTATTCTTCTGACTTTTCAGTCTTGTTGAAATCTTGTTCTTGAATTATTTCCAAAACATGTGATACAAGTGAAAAATATTAATCAATTTAAAAAACATAATAATCAAACATAACTCGGTGAAAAAATTGTGTATTTACATGTACAATGAATAGTTTTTGAGTAATCCAGTGTCAACATATGATAAAACGTTCTTATATTAGCACCTACCTATAGTTTTTTTAAGTAAAACCTATTCAGATTGGTCCACTTATTCTTTATCATAGAAAGTATGAAAAAAAGTTTATTGTGGAACTGTGATTTTTTTTTACGATAATAGCCCTATAAAAGGTAAAAATCAATGTAAATGGGAAAATCATCAAAATTGGGACATTTTCAAAGGGATTTAGCGAAAAAAAGAAGTGCACCACCCTATGACTTTTTTCTTCACCAATTATTTTGTTACAGTCTTATAAACCTCAAAATCAGGTTAAGATATAAAGTTTAATTTAGAAATTTTTGGTTCCTCATAGGTGTACATCCTTAAGTTCCCATGCCTTATTCATGATATAATCTCTATTTATCGCTATTTTGTGCATTTTTCGTGATAATTTTCATATCATGCTTCTCGCTTGAGATGGAATACTTATCACTAGAAACTAAGGAGGCCATGTGGCGTTGCTAATGAAATTGACATGAACATGATGAAATTGACAACGTCGTCATAGGTAAAATAGCGATAAATAGATTATCATTGGTCATCTCAACTCGATTGCTTTTCTCACTTTCGCTGTACCAGCTCAAGCGAGAAAATCAATCTTGTTGAGATGATCAACGATAATCTATAATTATAGCAAGCGATAACTGCTTCTCAATGGTAAGTTTTATTAAAACAAAAATGCCTTTCCAGAAGGGCAGTGCCAATTTAGTTCAGAAGGCATGCAAATATTTGTTTTCCTAATAAATTAATGTTAAATTTTGCATTCTGTACTGAATTTTTATTACTAAAAACCATAAAATTATTTAAATGCATGAAATCCTAAACGGATGCCCAACTTGCACTATCATTTTCCATGTTCAATGGATCATGAAATTGGGTAAAAAATCTAATTTGGCATTAAAATTAAAAAGATTATACCATGGGGAACATGTGTCCCAAGTTTCAAGTTGATTAGACTTCAGCTTCATCAACAAATTGCACACACTGAAATGTCTCGCCTTCTTTACTAATCATTGATATTATGTTGATAATCCTAAATATAAAGCTTTATTACAATTGTCACATAAATTTAACAAACCAACAAAACTAAACATTGACCTTTGAACCATGAAAATGATGTCAAGGTCAAATGAACCATGCCAGGTGGACATGTACAGCTAACAATTCTTCCATACAACAAATATAGTTGACCTATTCCTTATAGTTTAAGAAAAATAGTCTCAAACACAAAAACTTAACACTGAGCAATGAACCGTGAAAATGAGGTCAAGGTCAAATAAAACCTGCGCGACTGACATATAGATCATAAAATATTTCCATACACCAAATAAAGTTAAACATATTGCATATAGTATTGGAAAAAAAAACAAAAAAACTCAAAAACTTAACTTTGACCACTGAACCATGAATATGAGGTCAAGGTCATATGACACCTGTCAGCTAGACATAAACACCTAACAATCATTCCATACACCAAATATAGACGACCTATTGCATACAGTACAAGAAAAACAGACCAAAACTTAAATAAAACCACTGAACCATGAAAATGAGGTCAAGGTCAGATGACACCTGCCAGTTGGACATGTACACCTTACAGTCCTTTCAGACACCGAATATACTACACCTATTGCTTAGTATCTGAGATATGGACTTGACCACCAAAACTTAACCTTGTTCACTGATCCATGAAATGAGGTCGAGGTCAAGTGAAAACTGTCTGACAGGCAAGAGGACCTTGCAAGGTACGCACATACCAAATATAGTTATCCTATTACTTATAATAAGAGAGAATTTAACATTACAAAAAATCTTAACTTTTTTTTCAAGTAGTCACTGAACCATGAAAATGAGGTCAAGGACATTGGACATGTGACTGACGGAAACTTCGTAACAAGAGGCATCCATATACAAAGTATGAAGCATCCAGGTCTCACACCTTCTAAAATATAAAGCTTTTAAGAAGTGAGCTAACACCGCCGCCGCCGGATAACTATCCCTATGTCGAGCTTTCTGCGACAAAATTTGCAGGCTCGACAAAAATTAGAAAGATCATTTCAAAAGCAACAAGTTTACTAAGTTTCAAGTTGATTTGACTTCAGCTTCATCAAATACTACCTTAACCAAAAAACAGATGGATGCACAGACCAGAAAACATAATGCCCCTCTACTATCTTAGGTGGGGCAAGGTGGGGCAAAAAAAATCAATTTGTGTCGGCTCCAGATGACTTTTAAAATGTAAATATCATTGAATCTCTAAATTATCTCCCTTTGCCATTAAAATTGATATATCTTCTATATTTTTTATGATAAATTTCAAATAAGCTGTTCTTAAAAAACTAAACTATTGTAAAATTTGAGCGATTTCTGTAATTCATTTATTTTTTATTTTGATATTACCTCTATTTCCCCTATTAGTTCAACAGAAAAAAAAAGTACTTTTACAATGAAGTATGCTTCTTTCGAAGGCAGAATGTGAGCATAAATATGGTGACCCCATATTTTTATTTTATTTTTCAATTAAGTATAATAAGATAAAGTTAATCTATAGAAAAATGTAGCGAAATCCTTTATAAAATAACATTTTGTTATACTCACGAGTCCCCTTAAGTACTTTGATAGTATCATGATGTAATACTGTACCTGTACCAGCTCAAGCGAGAAAAACAATCTATAAATGTTTGATGCTTATGGTTGATATCTAAGTCAATAACGATTTGTTCACCATCGAGTAAGTTTCAACAGGTTAATATATATATTTCATTGTGTTGTATATTTCTCAGCGAGCATGATATGAGGCCTTTTTAAAGGAGATTTTCCCTAATATTTAAATAAAATAAATAAGCTTAACGCATTAAACAACAATTGAAAATCTTGTTTTAGATTGCAGTATAAAGACAATAATAGTGATTCGGCCCGAAATGTGGAAAAAGCTCGGCACAGCCTCACATTTCCCCATTTTTAAGCCTCATCCTTATATCGTTGATATGTTAAGTCAATGCACTATTATTGTCTGTGTATGAGATGTTAATAAATTTTTTGGTTGAACTAAACGTCACAAAAATTGTTGTTGTTTCTGCCTATATTAGATCACCTTATTCATCATAGGCTAGGACATGTAGGATGTGGTAAAAAGTATTGTTTCCAATATACAAGATTAAAATTTGGTGAGGCATTTTTAACCTTTTTAGAAGCCCAAAATTTCAATTATGCATCAAATTGTTTTAGAAGCATTTCACACATACTACATAAACATGTAAAATATTTGAACTTTACCTATGTTGAAGTCTTACTGTTAGCTGTATCTCTTCACAATCAATATCATTACACATTTTCAAAACGTCAGCAAACCTGTAAAGAAGAAGCAAAAATGAGCATCTTGAAAAATAATAAAATGTATTACAACCAAAAGCACAATAAACTTCAAATTATTTACAGGCAAATATCTAACATGAATACGTCATTATCATATTTGAGAAACTAAAAATAAAAGAAGAATGTCCTGCTTGCATCAACATTTTGGACACAATTTTCTTGTGGGGCATATAATAGAAAATAATGAAAAGAAACTATAATATAAAACAAATGCATGAAACTATCTTCAAACCAGAAACACTCAACTTTATAATAAGAACAAGAGTGGACACAGATGAGTGTAGATAGTATTATGAATTATGGAAGTAATACACATACTGTGATATTTAAACTAAAGTAAAATTCCTTTACCTCCCTTGAAAAAAAATTGACTAAAAATATCCTTCTTCAAGCACATCTTTAGGTTGTGTACAACAAATGTGTAAAGTTTCATCAATATTGATTAATTCCTTTAGGAGTAGTTACTCTTGACTTGTTGCAATTTTTTTTATATATTAACTTAGTAAATTCTGTTATCTCCCTTGAAATAGTTTTGACTAGAATAATTTCCTTCATGCACATCCTCAGGTTGTGTAATAGTTGTGCATACAAGGTGATGATGGGCAGACAGGTTGATTCCTATATACCCCCCCCCCCCCCCCCCCTGGAAAATTAAGTATAACTTAATAACCAAAGGTGCACTAGCCATGCTAGCTGTCAAATTCATGTTCATCAATTGAACTCAAACCCTCAGACTTAGTATATACACCTATCCAAATCACAAAAAAGTCTTTTAAAGAGAGAATACAAAATGCAAGAACTTGTTATAATACATTTCGTCTCCATTTCAGACCAGAAGCAATGTAATTAACAATCTTTGAAGATATACAATGGTTCGTTTTTCTTATGTTAACAAACATTTATGTATACAATACACTTACAACCAGATGCATTCATATACAAGACAAATTGTCTGGGTCAGTTTAATTTCATGTTATAAATTAAAAAATATTTTAGTTTATTCTGAATCAAACAGTTGCTAAAAGCATAATACTGAAATTATATGATTCAACGTGACCATTTATTTTGATTAGCTAAGTACAAAATCATGTCATTCTTCATAGCACAATGATATGTGACATCAATGATAGCATGTGCTTCCACAAAAAAGTGCACATGTATAAATATAAGAAAAACTGGACAGAAATATTTTTTTCATGATCCTAGCTAAAAACTGTAATTATAAAATTGAATGCGTCTTTCAACAATTTTATAGGGTTGTGAAAGTATTGACTGCACGCTTTTTTAGAATGAAGCACTCTCATCTCAATAAATTTACAAAAAGAAGCATTCAATTCTTATTTTATTTTCTTTTATCATTCATGATTGACTTTTTGTGAACTCAACAGCTGCACTTTTAATGGAACCAGTTATATGCTGTGAATGTTCATTCTTTTAAATTGGTAAGTTAACATTAGTCAAAGTTTTAGTGGATTTCATAAACAAATAGCAGATATTCTAACTGGATTAAGTCTGATAATTAGATATAAATTTATAGAAGACAACTAACCTGGATTTTCTCAAGTTTACAAGAAGAAATAATCCATAAATCTGTTGCACACTAAAACACACATTTTTCAGCCCAGAAAATGCTAAGTGTGAATACAATTTCTATAACGAATAAATTTTCATGTGGTGTGATCCCTATCCTCATAAAATGTTTCTGTGGTAATTCAGTTCTTTTCAAACTGGTAATAACTCCATTGTTTTATGTCTTTAATATATAGTCCTAATCACTTTTAATCAGTACATATGGGTCAAAATATACAATCGATTTAAGGTTAAGTTATTGCAGTCTTTTCTTTGCTTCTGTACATATGTAAACTTGCATATGTATGTCGCCTTAATTCAAGCTGAGACATTTTCACATGACTGGTCCCATTTCTTTTATTGGCACAAAAGCCTTCTAATACAGTTCTTCTAGTTCAATTATATTCAATTTTAAAAAAAAGCACCATCCACAATTTTATGGCAGACTAATAGTTTAATTAGATTCATATTCTGCTTCTTATCCCAAGGTCCATTAGAGATTTCAACCCATACATTACACAACATCCTCCATTACTTTATCATTTATCCTTACAAAATTCAAGCAGTATACCTTTAAAGTTGAAATGGATTTTGAATCTATTTACAAAATATATTTGATGTTCTTGATTGTGACGAAATTTTCTCGTAGAGTTTTCTGTCACCATTACACAACATCCTCCATTTTTGCAGTCATGGGCTACAAACAAAGTGCCCTCAATAAGTGTGTGCAGCAATGTTTATCTTGTAGTGGTCAGACCAAATTTTAAACACTTAAAAACTGCATCTTCCCCCAACTCCACTTATGTTCCACAACATAAATTACTTTATCATTTATCCTTACAAAATTCAAGCAGTATACCTTTAAAGTTAAAATGGATTTTAAATCTATTTACAAAATAAATTTGATGTTCCATATTGTGGCGAAATTTTCTTGTAGAGTTTTCTGTCACCATCACACAACATCCTCCATTTTTGCAGTCATGGGCTACAAACAAAGTGCCCTCAATAAGTGTGTGCAGCAATGTTTGTCTTGTAGTGGTCAGACCAAGTTTTAAACATTTAAATACTGCATCTTCCCCCAACTCCTTCATCATCACTACAGTAACATTAGAACTTGTTATCTGATGAATTAGACCATAACTTATCTGAAAAAGAGCATATCATGCAGACATTTATATGTTGAAACAAACAAGTGTGGACACAGACCAGCATGGATAGTATCCAGCATTCTGAGAGTATTGAATGGCAATACATAGTCTCCCAACCAGTTAAAAGTTCATTGTTCTCTTACACAAAATTTGAACTTGGTCTCTAAATTGTCATGTTTAAACTATAAATACCAATTATCAAATCAATATATCAGTAGGCAGGCATGACTAAAACAAAATTTAAACTTGACCTGTAACTTGTAATGGTATAAATAAAAACTATTCAGGATCATTAAGGAATGACTGTAATATTTTTTTCTTTCTATGAAGAAATAACATAAACAAATTGGTGCACACTGAATAACACGTGTAGTGGGTTATTTAACAGTGTGCACCACATTTTTTATGTTATTTCGAACAGACAGAAAAAATATTTAAGTCATATCTAATGATTTAATTCCAAATTCCATTTTCAACCGAAGAAAACCATGAAAAAACGTTGATGTGGTCATGGTCACATGACTAGATTATGTCTATGGGCTCATAACAAAATAACGTCAGTAAATCAGAAGACGCTTTACATCCAAAATTAAATTATTTAGGAATAACAAAAAAATAGTGAAAAATATATTTCTTGCATGAAAATCCATGGACTTTAACTCTGCAAAAGAATATCAGACCGGAACAATTCACACTTGATCAGTGATTTGGTATCGTTTAACTATATGCCTTAAAAATCAATATCTTCAAGCATTAAAAAAATGTGGAAAACCAATTATTTAAGTGAATTTTCTAAGTCTAGGAACCCTAACTCTGCAATAACATATCGTACCTGAATAAAATTCACGCTTGATCTATAATTTTTCATTGTTGAATTATATACCAAAATATCAAACAATTATCTTCAAGCCTGAAAAAAAAATGTGCTTCATCGAGCACAGCAGGATGCAACCACAGAGGTCCAATCCTGAACAGTTCAGGCAAAAATGTACACAATATTCAAGCTTGATACAGGTCTGAATTTGAATTTTAATTAAATGTTTGAGACAGTATAGGTTTCTGTCACAGAATGAATATAGTCAAAGAACTTGACATTGATAAAATGATATTGGAATTTATTTTCAACTGAAATTATCATGCTGTTTTGCAATACACATTACTGTTGCTGTAATACTCAGAAGAAAAAATTGAGAAAACCCCATAAGGAGTAGGTCAAGTAAGACCCTTTTTTGGCCCCAAAATATAGCAGTTTTACAAAATTGTTTAAATGTAAACTTTTATTCATGTATTGGAAAGTAGAATGCTTATGCTACATAAATATGGGCTGTTTTTAAAATACAATGCACATATATCAGGTAATAGCATCATCAAGTCATGTTAAATTACTGAAATCTTCAAAATTTTAAAATTTAAGCTAAATTTTAGACAGTTTTCGTCATGCTACATAAATATGGACTGTTTTTAAAATACAATGCACATATATCAGGTAATAGCATCATCAAGTCATGTTAAATTACTGAAATCTTCAAAATTTTAAAATTTAAGCTAAATTTTAGACGGTTTTCGTCTTTAAATGAAAGTGGTCGCATTTGTGTTCATCCTTAATATTGAAATGTTAATTGTATTTAATAATACATAACATACATAAAGGTTAAGGATGAACACGGATGCAGCCACTTTCATTTTTGACAAAAAACATCTGAAGAGTGCCATTATTTAGCATATTAGATAGATTTTTTCATATTTAAGTTGGGAGTGTTTCTATTGAATAAAAAACTTAAAATCTTTCAATTAAACTAATTGAATCAACTGAAATAGATACTTAAGTGCTTAGAAAGTGTCCAAAATCTTTCCTCTGATGAACCAGAAATTTGAGGCCAAAATTGGCCCTTACTCCTTTGAAGAAAAAAAATAGAAACAACTGTGACCAACTCAGTTGCCACACTAATACTATTAGTTTCCATGTACCTTGAACCATGCAATTGAATAGCATTCTATTTAGAAAATGGAGTATCGTATTTCTAAAACCATAATTTAGAATTTAATTTAGAAAGTCCATGTCATAAGGTACATATGTACTAAGTATCAAGTTAATGGAGCCTTATCTTTATTGAACGGGAATAACCAAAAGACATACTTACATGTTCGTTTAATCTAAAATAAACAATATCACCACTGTTCAATTTGATTCTGTTATCTACTGTTCTGTTCCCAAGTTCTAATCTTTTAACACCTATACTTTGTTCTGAAAAATATATGTCTTAAATACACCAAATTCAATACAACAGCACTATTCTTTTTCATTTTCAATAATCTATAGAAAGAAATACCTGTAATATTTTGCTTTAATCTTTCATCAATAATTTGTTTTGCTAAAAGCCTTTACAATATATATATATTACATGTTCTTTGTATTTTCACATGGTAAAACCAGATGATATGCAGGGCAAAGCTTTATACGACTGCAGAGGTTGAACCCTGAATAGTTGGGACTAGTATGCTCACAACATTCAAGCTGGATACAGTTCTGAATTTGGATTGTGATTAAATGGCTGAGACAGGATAGGTTTCTGTTACAGAATGAATGTGGTCTCATGAACTTAAATTTTTTTTTTACTTTTGAGCAATTCACTATGCTGTTGAATATTAATCCTCTCAAAAAAAAAAAAAATTACAGAAATTTTCTTCTTAATTTCCGAAATCTGAAATGAGAAAAAATGAACAACCATTCTTGACAAAGAAAGACAACTCCAATTTAAAAAATGTATATTGGCAAATTTTCAATGAAGTTCATTTAACTTAAGTTATTGACAAATTTCCAATGGAAACTATTAATAAAGTATTTGGCAAATTTCCAATCTACATAATTTAAAAGAAGTTTATGTGTGATATTCATATTAGTTTCAATTATCAACCATAAACTGCTTTTAAATTATGTTTTGTACTCAAGTAATTGTCCATTAACCTGGAAACCCTCTCCCCCCCTTTGTGCACCTTATTCCTTAACAGTTTGAACCATAACTCCCAAAGACAATTCTTACCACCCCTTTGATGTATTCCAATATTGGAAATCTAAATACATGGTTAGGTTCAGCATATCAAAGAACCCCAAAAATTCAATTCTTGATGAAATCAAATTAAGATCAAATAAAGTTCAATTTTGGACCCTTTAAGACCTCACTTTGGACAAATTTGATAACCTGGCCCATATATCATAAATCTAAATACATGGGTCAGATTCAGCATAGCAAAGAACCCCTTATACCCAATTTTTGTTGAAATCAAACAAAGTTTAATTTTGAAAACTGGGCCCATAATAAAAAAACAAAGAACATGTTTAGAATCAGCATGTCAAAGAACCCCAAGAATTCAATTTTTGGTCAAATCAAAAAAGTTTAATTTTGGACCCTTTGGACCTTAATGTAGACCAATTTGAAAACGGGACCAAAAATTAAGAATCTGAATACATGGTTAGATTTGGCATATCAAAGAACCCCAATAATTCATTTTTTGATGAAATCAAACAAAGTTTTTAATTTCTGACCCTTTTGGCCCTTAATTCGTTGGGACCCAAAACTCCCAAAATCAATCTAAACCTTCCTTTCATGGTCATAAACCTTGTGTTAAAATTACATAGATTTCTATTAACTTTAAAATATAAAATTTATTCTAGATACTTGGAAGTCCACCACTGACATCCATCTTGAATGATGGATCACCTACACAGTAAAAACACTTGGAAAGAACCTCATAAGGAAAATTTGTGCCATGGTTGGTTTCAATCCATTTCTAATAAACAGTTGTAATTAATTCAATTTTACAATTCAGTTAATTACTTTTTGAAATATGGAATTCGATGCTCTTCAACTCATACTTATAATTTGGCCTTGCAACTATTTTGATTCATTCCTTACTCACAACTCTTGTAAAGAAAAAAAGCATATCTAGTGTAGATTAAATTATAAGCCTGGTACCTTTAATAAGAATTTACTTTTGAAATGAAATAATTGGTTACTTGTGGCTTTAATATTATTCTTTATATCATTACAAATTGACACTTGCAGAATTGAATTGAGGAAGAAAATTAAACAATAACTGGTTTCAAGCTTTGCTGAGATCAAGAATATTTGTGAGGTATCAAGAATGCCATAGTATGTATAGTAATATTGGATTATCTACTTGTTTGTATTTTTAAAAATTTTAAAATAGAAAAGTCGCATAAACCAGGAAAGCTCAAAGCCAATCCAGTGCCCACAGATAAACCTTTATTCATTGTTAACAATGCATTTTTGGGGTACTTGCAATTCAAGGCTTATCAAAATGAACTACAGGTTAACCAGTAAATTGGTGAAAATCTTGTCCAAGTAACTTGTTACGCAAAACTATTCAAATTTGAACACTAAATAATTACATTAGATGTAAGTTTCATTATAATACTTTATTCTGATTGGCTAACTGCACATCACATGTTATTCCTCAAGCAATTGCATCACTCAATAAAACTTTTCATTCATGATAACACGTGGTCCCACAATAAAGTGCACAGGTTAAATGAATAAAAAAGTTATAAAATTCGTGTTTTCATGATCATAGCTAAAAAATGTAATTATAAGTATTGAATGCTTCTTTTTGTAACTTCATAGGGTTGTTAAAGCATTGACTGTGCACACATTTTTAACTACACCCCAATAAATTTACAAAAAGAAGCATTCAATTCTTAAATAAAAGCATACCATTTTCTTTCTGAATCTTATTTCCCATCACAAAGCTTTGAACACGTGGATGGTTTATTTCGTCAACTGTTTGTTTTCCAGGTTGAACTCTGAAAAAAAAAGAAAATAATACATAATGTGGACAAAACCAGAATATCTTAGAAACAAATTCAACTTTATTTAAATATATTTAGTAAGATTTTAAAAAATCTTTGCACATATGATTTTATATTTTTTTAGCGTATGAATATATTTTTAACCAAAACTATTTTTCCCTGCATCATACTCGAGTTGAAATTTTTGTTAGAAAAGATAAACATTTAAAGAGGGACGAAAGATACCAAAGGGACAGTCATACTTGAAATCTAAAACAAACTGACAACGCCATGGCTAAAAATGAAAAAGACAAACAAAAAAACAATAGTACACATGACACAACATAGAAAACTAAAGAATAAACAACACGAACCCCACCAAAAACTAGGGGTGATCTCAGGTGCTCCGGAAGGGTAAGCAGATCCTGCTCCACATGCAGCACCCATTGTGTAAACTTGACTAGGAGTTTACTTAAAGCATTGTTAAAATGGCATATTTAAAGACAATTGTTTTTTCTAAAAATATTATTGTAGAAATAACGTGTGAAATATTCCCCCCAAACCATTGCCGTCTTTAGTCTTGTGCAAATATATTTTCTACATGCCCCCAGCTATTGTAAAAACATAATTTAATCAGACAAAGTATGTAAACCTGTACCTTATACCATTAGACTTCCATGTACCATTATCAATTATATGGCATATTTCCTCAATATGAGCTAACTTCATTGCAGTATCTCTATTGGCATTGTGATGGTTAGTTATCGATTGCAAGTGCTTCACAATTCCACACCAACTTTCACCAGTCTCTATGAAAGAAAAAGTAAGGCATTTGTTAACAAATACAACAAATGGCTCAAAAGAGCCTGAAATGGCGCACCCATTATTTTTTGTGTGCATATATTTGTTAATGAAATGTAATTAATATTTTTTTAAAGTACATAAATGCATGCTAAATCATATCAAAAGCAAAAGAAAAATATTGAAAAGGTCATGAAAGGTAAGCTGACCCTGAACTCGAAAATATATGGTTTCTATGCATTTAAACTTGATATAAGGCAAAAAAAGCCACTTCTGGGTTAAAAATTTCTACTTCAGGTCTCACTTGAAAGATGTTATCCTGATTCCAAACATATACAGTTTGTAGGGACTTCTATGTGAAATAAGGGAGTTATTTACAAGTTCTGGTTTACAAAATGACATTTCCTATCTTAAAAAATACCATTTATTATCAGATTCCAAAACTGTATGAAAATTACACATTTTCCATGATAATTTGCCAAAAAACACTACTTCTGGTTTTCTCAACATCTCTTCTGATTGATCATTTAACAAGAATGTGTCCATAGTACAGGATGCCCTGTACCACTAGCACTACTATATTCTTTGTTCAGAAGCCCATGCAATTGGGGTCAAAACTCAATTTGGCATCAAAATTAGAAAGATAATATCATAGGGAACATGTATTTATCCTGCAATTGGGTGTTCTACTATATAGATACAGCCCTATATACATCGCTATGCTGCATCTGTATACTATACAGATATTGCTTTAAAGCTCCGCCCATTGAGGAAGTGAGTATTGTATGAACCTGCATGACCTCAGAATGTGTAATGCAGTCGCTTTCCAATGACATATCAATTGCGAATTAATGATTTCTTTTATACATTCGATTTGTTTTTAAACATTTCTTTAGAGCAGTAAGAATCAAACCAATTTTCTGATAACATACTCACATGAACAGCAGTCTTTTCTACGATGACAACTATTGATTTCAAACTTGAATGTGTATGATTATGTAACAAAAACAACAATGTCAATTTCAGCATGCATGTTTAGTGAATGTCGATTATGAAGCATAGGACAACTCATACACTCTAATTGGATAATGTTTAGCTAGTTTTAACCGTTGACATTATTTGTTATGTTAAAATAGATAATTATTCCCCCTGTTTTATTGTTGAACATTCAAGATTCTTTTTGTTTGCAAACCCGTCTCCAGTTGAATGTGTGATTACTGTATCGTCATACCTGTCAACTGTTACAATTACTACATGGGCCTCAGGTGATTTCAAATAAATGCAAAAGATGAACTTTAATTTGTGTCTTTCAAAACACAATTAAGATACAGAATTAATTGCAGGATAAAGACAATAACTGTTTAGTGTCTTTAAATATCAGCTGTATTTGTAGTCAGCTTAAAACAGGTGTAGTAGCTTGCTAAAAGCTAGCATACACCTTGTTTCCTAGCCTTGTACAAATACAGTTGATATTGAAAGACACTAAACAGTTAGTGTCTATTAACATGTATACCAAGTTTCAGGTTAATTGGACTTTTAACTTCATCAAAAACTACCTTGACCAAAACTTTAACCTAGCACAGGACAGACAGACAGACGAACAGACAGGTGGACAGAGGAATGGACGCAAAGACCAGAAAATAGTATGTCTTCTATCACAGGTCGGCCATAAAAATTGGTTGTTGGATTCGTCTGAACATTTCAGGGCTGATAGATCTTGACTTCTATGTTCTATTCTGAGATATGGTGGCCATGTTTAGTTAAAGTACAGATATCATACCTGCCAACTGTCACTATTTGTGGGGGATTTCCTCCATGGAGGCTACCAAATTGAAACTATTTAAAGAGCAATTATGTCCACAATTTTAACAAAACAATAAATTTTACAATGAATTGCAGCTTATATAAGTATGGAGAAACTAAAAAACAACATTACACTGTATTTAAAGGCCCCCTTGAAGGTTTTTTAGGAGTATGGCAGCCATCTTGCATTCAAAACCCCCATGCATTTTGAAAACTTGGCAGGTATGGATAATAAAATATTAAGTTCTTCATAATTTTATGGTCACTCAGCTTAAGAAATTTGAAATTCTTTACAACTGACAACAAGGGATGTTAAGTGATGGCAAAACCTATATTTCCTTTTGGGAATGGTGCTTAAAACAGACAAGGGTTAAACTAAAACAAGAATGCGTCCATAGTACACGGATGCACCACTCGCACTATCATTTTACATGTTCACTGGACCATAAAATTTGTTGTCAGTTCTTTAATTTGTCATTAAAATTAAAAAGATCATATCATGGGGAACATGTGTACTAAGTTTCAAGTTGATTGGACTTCAAAAACTACTTTGACCAAAAACTTGAACCTGAAGAGGGACGAACGGACAAACAGATGGATGAACGGATGTACAAACCAGGACACATAATACCCCTCTACTATCATAGTTGGGGCAAAAAATCATTTGGCATAGCAGTCTGCACGGATAGCCCTGGACTAGTAAATATTGATTCAAACTGGTGAAAATTTTCAAAATTTTATGTAGTCATACAAGGGAAAAAGTTTGATATTGAGATTTCTAGCTAGAAGTGGAAAAAGTTTTCTGAGCAGACTGCCATAGCAGTGTTCTCCCCACAAATTTCAAATAGCATCCTGAAAAACAGGCAAATTTGTAATACCACCATGTTTCTTAAAATTATAGCATCACATCAATTACACAATCTATACAAAAATCTTTTCAGATAGCATCATAATATAGCAATATAGATATAGGAAGATGTGGTGTGAGTGCCAATGAGACAACTCTCCATCCAAGTAACAATTTAAAAAGTAAACCATTAAAGGTTAAAGTACTTCAACACGGAGCCTTGGTTCACACCGATCAACAAGCTATAAAGGGCCCCAAAATTACTAGTGTAAAACTATTCAAACGGGAAAACCGACGGTCTAATCTATATAAACAAAACGAGAAACAAGATGTACCATCTAATGTACCATCACATTACCATGATGCTGAAAGGCCCTGGGGAGAACACTGCATAGAGGCAGGGGCGGATGCAGGAATTTTCGAAAGGGGGGATGCTAACCCAGGGCAAAGGGGGGTGCAAAACATATGTCCCGATACAAATGCATTGATCGGCAAAAATAAAGGTGGGGTGCGCACCCCCGGAACCCCCCCTCTGGATCCCCCACTGATAGAGACAAGAGCGTCGAAATAACAGTATTTAACTATTACCAGTGGTATAACCAATAGGTACACCGTGCAGCCGTATTTGTTCCTCAGTATGAAGGCAGTGGTGAATTTTCTGCTTTTTCAAAGTATCTGGAAACTGCTGATAAATGAGTTGATTAAACTGGTATTGAAGGTCTCCTAGTCTGGAGAGTTCAGATTCTTGCATGGCTAACTTGTTACTCAATTGCACTATCTGCAAATATACAGGGCAAAAATGACTATTTATAGTTTGTATGCAAGTAAGATACAACAAGTGAAACTGCAAGCTACTGCTCACTGATTATACCCCCGCACAAGTGGATAATTTCAATAGTGTAAAAATATGCAAGTATTTGGTAAACAGGAAGTTATTGATCGATTAATCTGAAAACCCATCACACAGTATAGGCGACTTGTATTAATCCCGACACAAAATTTCGGAAATCCTTGTATGGTAGTTTCTGAGAAAAATGTGACGAAAATTTTAAACTGCCAGTCATGTGTAAAGTTTTACAAGTGTTTAGTTAAACAGGATGTTGTCAAGTGATGAATCTGGATGTAAACACATCACACAGTATAGCTGACTTATATAAACTCTGAAACAAAATTTTAGAAATCCTTTAGAAATGCAACGAATATTTTCAACTTGGATATCATGTGTAAAATCATACAAGTGTTGGTAAACAGGATGATGTCAAGTGATGAATCTGAAAACTCATCACACAGTATAGCGGACTTATCTAAAACCCAAAAATCAAATTTTAGAAATCGTTGTATTGTAGTTCCAGAGAAAAATGTGACAAAAAATATTCATGGTACTGATAGACTGACTGACGGAAAGACAGAGGTAAAACAGTCTCATTTTTGGATGCAAATATGTTGATTTTCTTATTTTCTTGGTTTATATTTACATATAAAATATTTTGATTACCAAAACTTGAAGCAGAAACATTATATAGTAAGTATTTTGAGTTCATCAAACTTTTCTTCAAGCAGCTTGTTATTGTTGCAAATGTAGGAGCCCCCCCCCTTGAGTCTCCTGAATGACCATACCATTACATAACCGTACAGTTATGTTCCCACACTGTGGGGATGGAAAAGGATAAAACTATAAAACTTTGTAGCATGCCATAAATTGCTTACAAACTGCAAATTACCATCATCAGGCCGATATAAGATCAATCTATTTAGGCATATATACCCTGTCAGTTCCTATGATATACAGCGACATCATTGGGTAATTATCCAACCACAACAAAACTTGACACATTTGTAATCAGTGATGCAAAACAGAACTGATTTTCATTCGTCAGCCATATAATTATTAAACTTACCTCAGACAACAAACACCAAAGTTTAACTATTTCTGTACTAAATCCTGCATGATGTACTGTAAAGGGTGCATGTTGTACCTTAAAACAGAAATAAAAATAATTTTACAAACAATTATATAGCTGTTAGAACACTTAATATTTTATGACATTTTTTTAGACTTCTGGGGTCTTGCCATTATTTTTACATGACATCCAAAAAAAATTGTGTTCTTACAGGGGAGAATCTAGTGACAATAAATACCTCCTCTGCATACACAGAGAATCTGAAGCACTTTAAATACTTTGTGAGTTTTCCATGAGGACACTTCTGATAATATATATAAACAAGAGTGCACACACTGAAATGTCTCACCTTCTTTACTAATCATTGATTTTATGTTGATAGTCTTAAATGTAAAGATTTATTACAACTGTCACACAAACTTAACATTAACCAAGAAAACCAAACATTGATCAATGAACCATGAAAATGATGTCAAGGTCAGATAGACATGATAAACCATGACAGGCAGACATGTACAGTTTAAAAATCTTCCGTACAACAAATATAGTTGAGCTATAGCTTATAGTTTAAGAAAAACATATCAAAACACAAAAACATAACAATGAGCAACGACTGACATATAGATCATAAAATATTTACATACACCAAATATAGTTGGCCCATTGTTTGCTACGTGCTTGAGATGGAAAATTATTGTTAGAAACTAAGCAGGCACGTGGAGTTGCTAAAGAAATTGACAAAATTGTCATAGGTAAAATAAGGATAAACAGATTATCATTGGTCATCTCAACTTGATTGCCTAAGCCCTTTCTCACCTCCTCCATCCAGGCTCAAGTGAGAAAATCAATCTTCACTGGGGTAAAGCTGATGACCGTAACTGCATTCACGGTCATCCCAAGATGTCGGACGAAAAATTAGGTAAGTATTTGTATTGTCTGTTTAGGTGTTTCTACATCATTTTCTTTACAAAGCATACTTTGATACGATGTAAATTTATAAAAGAATCACACGGAAATCACAAATTTCTACCGAGAAACGTGTATAAAACGGGAATTTGGATTTGAAAAGTTCGCTAGGATGACCGTAAATCGTAATCGAGATGACCGTAACAGGATTAGCGATTCATAACAAGGCTGACCGTAATTGGTTAAAAGATGACCGTAAATTGTTAAGGTGACCGTAATTTAAAAAGAATGACTAAATTTAAAAGGATGACCATCAATTGAAAGAAATATCCATATTTGTATGCATTGCTTTTTGTTGAGTTTGTCGCAATACGGGCTCGGTTAGTTCTTTTTAACTATTTGGCGTATTTTGAGTTTATATGAAATGATAGTAAATAGTATAATCGATGTTGTGGGTAGTTTTGATTTAAATGGACAATAGATGGACAATAGACACCTGCAAACAGGCCTCTACATTATCATTTTTTCTCACTTGTCCCTTCGGACAAGTTGCAAGAAAATCAACTTGTCCGAACTCATAACTCACTTGTCCGAATTTATAATTGAAAATTCTCCATATTGATTATACATGTTATATGCAATAATAAAACTTGCCCTTTGATTGTACATAATAAAGATCAATAAAGAGAGCATAAGCCATTTTGTTATGTTATATGAATACTACATCAAAAATTCATTTTATTATTTCAGACTGAAGGCTTATTTGCAAGACTGAGCTCTCTAACACATTGTCACTATCATGTGTCGTGCATTACATCATATCTCTTCCCATACCACTAGGTTCTCCTATTCATGGACCTATATTCATTCTGAAGTGGTGGCATGGTTTAAATATACCTGGCACCTTGTTTGCAAATAAACCTTTTTAATTCATTGATGGTGCCAAACAAGATTTTACAATTTGTCTTGATTTTTTACATACATTGATATATGATTATGAAGTACATAAAACATTTTAGTAAAAAATCTGCCTTTTTAGATTTTATCTAATTTTTCCATCTTAAATTATTATTTTAACATATAGATCTTATTAAATAATACCTTTTTTAATTCAATGTTATGCCTAAAAGCAAAATCAAATGATACAAACTTTAATTTAAAATTTTAAAGTTAAGGTAAAACTCCATATCATGCATATGGAGGTGCTCCTAATTCAAGAGGCTTATACTAAAAAGAAACATTTACATTTGGTTTCCTTCCCCTTACTTATTTTTCCCTGGTCAATGGCTGCCAGCATGTTCAAATACGTTCAATCAGAGACATAATATACAAGTTTATATGTCTCTGGTTCAATCAATGAATATTTATTTCATTTTGTATGATCAATAAAACAATCATTCATATTTTTATGAATGTATAATAAGTCTTGAATTTAATCTATTAACATCTGACATCGATTTTTTCACTTGTCCCATCGGACAAGTAGAATGATGAATCTACTTGCCCGACACCTATTTCCACTTGTCCCGGACAATCGGACAAACGGTAATGTCGAGCCCTGGCAAACAATGTGTGATTTTAACTGTGTCACTGAGTGGACCGTATCAATTGAAACTCGTATGTCTGTTTATTTTGCTATCTTCTGCATATTTAAAAAAAATGCACCTCAAAAACAAGGTAGGTTAGGTTTTTTTCTCAAACATAGACTTAATATAACTTTTACATATCTAAAGGTCCTGCCATGCTAGATGCATCAGTTTGTCTGTTCTCTTTATAGATATGTGTGTGTGTAAAAACGGCCATATTTTTCAATTCCCTCAGATGAACCATTTAAAAAGATTATGAATATCCGGTATTTGAGCCCATGTGTATGGTTCCAGAGGAGCAGAATACAATCTTGATTTGTCTTGATGTGTAAAAAAAACCAATTCTGTTTTCTGTTTATACAATTTACAAGGCTCTCCTTTGGAATTCGCTATTCATACAAGACTATTTTAGGATCTATTTTGCTGGAGCTCAATTTCAAAAGTTTGGTCGGAGTATTTTAAAAACATTTTCTGTAATTTTACTTATAACATAAAATGGAAGACCAATCAACAGAGACAATGGTTGTTGTAAGTAAAACCTTTTTTTTTTTTGTTAATATTATTTTTTCTTTTTAAGGATTTATCGTTTGACAGTATCCATGGTATATAGATAGTCTGGGCACTTACACTTATGAACACATGATCCATTCATAATTTTAGTAATTTTGTTTAAGCTATCAATTGTTATTACTCTAATGATGTAAATAAAACTTCATAATTTGAGTCATTACAAAATTTTGAATCACTCTGTTGGTTTTCTATTAGAAGAATCTCAAAAATAAAAAAAAATCCTTTGGCTTGTAGTTGGATGCTACATATGACGAACCATGTATTTGAAGCACGTCTTATTTTTGTCTACCTTTAGGATAATGTTGTCTTATAAATACGTCTTACACCAACACGATTAATTATTTGATACAAAAAAGGTAATACAAATACGGATATTTCTTAGAAATGACGGTTATACTATTTAAGGTACGGTCATCTTTTATAAATTACGGTCATCCTTCCGAAATTACGGTCATCATTTTACCAATCACGGTCATCCTTATTATATGTTACGGTCATCTTGAAAATATTTTAAAGATGATTTACGGTCATCTTAGCGAATTTTTCAAATCCAATTTCCCGTTCTATACATGTTCCTCGGTAGAGATTTGTGACTTCCGTGTGAATCTTTTATAAATTTACATCGTACCAATGTATGCTTTGTAAAGAAAATGATGTAGAAACACCTTAACAGACAATACAAATACTGACCTAATTTTTTGTCCGACATCTTGGGATGACCGTGAATGCAGTTACGGTCATCAGCTTTACCCCAGTGAATCTTGTTGAGATGATCACAGATAATCTATAATTTTTAATAGATATAACACAATCTAAAATGAATACTGTGGATTCATTAATATTCGTTGGATACCAATTTTTGTGGATTTCGTGGGAACCAGAGAACCACGAATTAAAATGTTCAACGAATTACTAATATTTTAAAGGAATGTCTGCAGACTTTGTCAAAACCAATGAAATTAAATATCCACAAATATACAGGTTTTCCTTAAACTACGAAAATTGATACCCACGAAAAAAAATGAATCCACAGTAACACTCAAATATATTTGTTTTTGATTTATAATCTTACTTTCTGAATTAAATTCACTAGAAATGAACAAATAAGGGGAGATAACTCTGTAATTTACTTTCATTCTAATCAATATTCTTAAACAAGTTATTGATTATTTACAGAAACACACTGAGGAAAGAATAATCATGTCTTACTTAGGATGATGATTACTTTTAAATAACACAATGAGCTTGACAAGCTTTTTCTGACCATGTTTTGATTTTTACCTTAATTTCCTAAAATTGTTAAAAATTTACTATAAAGGGCAATAATTCCTTATGGGTCAATTGACCATTTTGGTCATGTTGCCTTATTTTTAGGTCTTACTTTGCTGTACATTATTGCTGTTTACAGTTTATTTCTATCCATAATAATATTTCAGGGCAGATAGATCTTGATCTAATAATTACATTAGATGTAAGTTTCATTATAATACATTATTTTGATTGACTGGTGAAGGTGAAGAGCCTGTGTCGCTCACCTAGGTCTATGTGAATATTAAACAAAGGAGACAGATGGATTCCAGACAAAATTGTGTTTTGATGATGGTGATGTGTTTGTTCATCTTACTTTACTGAACATTCTTGTTGCTTACAATAATCTCTATCTATAATGAAATGTTAGTAAAAATTTACAAATTTTATGAAAATTGTTAAAAATTTACTATAAAGGGCAATAATTCCTTATGGGTCAATTGACCATTTTGGTCATGTTGCCTTATTTTTAGGTCTTACTTTGCTGTACATTATTGCTGTTTACAGTTTATTTCTATCCATAATAATATTTCAGGGCAGATAGATCTTGATCTAATAATTACATTAGATGTAAGTTTCATTATAATACATTATTTTGATTGGCTAACTGCACATCACATTATTCCGTAAACAATTGCATTAGACAATAAAAGTTATCATTCATGATGACACTAGGTCCCACAATAAAGTGCACAGGTGAATTAATTAAACTGGATAAAAATTGTGTTTTCATGATCCTAGCTAAAAAATGTAGGTATTGAATGCTTCTTTTTGTAAATTTATTGGGTTGTAAAAGTTGGACTGAGTGTACATTTTTAGAATTTAGAATGAAGCGCTTCCACGCTTCATACAAAATGTACTTCAGTCGAACGCTTTTACACCCCAATAAATTTACAAAAAGAAGCATTCAATTCTTAAATAAAATATTTATTTCATGTCAGATTTGCTGTAAATGCTTTGATTTTTGAGATATGAGCCAAAAACTGCATTTTACCCCTATGTTCTATTTTAAGCCATGGCAGCCATCTTGGTTGGTTGGCCTAGTCCCCGGACATATTTTTTAAACAAGATACCCAAGTGATGATTGTGGCCAAGTTTTGCCCAGAAGAGGAGAAGAAAGATTTTTTTTAAAGATAACGACGATGATGGATGACAAGTGAGTAATGAGAAAAGCTCACTTGGCCCTTTAGGCCATGTGAGCTTATTATTTAGTGTATGTGCATGTATAAGATAAATAATTTAGTGAACATAATTTTTACTACAAACACATTTCATATGAGTAAGTGAAAAAGCTGACAGGTTTACACTTACAAATGACCGGAAGTCCTTCCCCTGGCTTGATTTGTGGTACTTTATGAATTTTTCACCACATTTATGGTGGAATCCCTTCCAGTTGGCTGCATTTAATGCAAGCTGCAAATTTTCCTGTAACAATAAACAAGAGGTTTCCAAGAACCTAAAGAACTCCCCTGTAATGTTTTGCCTAAATCTTTCATCGATGATTATTTCTTTTATTTAATGTATATTAATGCTCTTCATATCTGTTTTTTTTTTTTAAAGCAAAAGATGCATTTTACACAATAATCTATTTTAGCCAGAGGGGCTATGTTCCTTAACATACCAGGAACTAAATTACAAAATTTGTACTTGATTCTCTGAAACTTATTCATCCCAAGTTTGGCTGAATCAATTCAGCAGATTCAACTAAGAAGATTCAAGTACATGTATAAATGAAGCAAAAAAGATGAATAAATCTTGAAGTTTCTTTAGAGGGCAATATCTCCTCAAGGGGACAATTGACTATTTTGGTAACCCAACCTATTTGTAGATCTTACTTTATTAAGTATTTTTGCTGGCAACAGTATAAATTAATTTAATAATATTCAAGATAACCAAAAAATGCAAAATTTCCTTAAAATCATCAATTCAAGAACCATGACTAAACCAGATGATCCGCAGGGCACAGCTTTATACAACGGTGGAGGTAAAACCCTGAACAGTTGGGGCAAGTATTGCTAACATTTAAGCTTGATACAGCTCTGAATTTGGATTGTTATAAAAAAAATTATATTATATTGGTTTCTGACACAAAATGAATGAAAAGATCTTTAATACAAATCTATTTCGCAATACTGTGCAATTACAGATTTCATCTGGAAACTTTTCAAAAATTTGAAATTTGACAAATGTTGTACCCATATAAAAATTGGACCCCCCCTTAAAGCAATTACCCCCAAAAACTTGATCCCCGACTTTCCAATGTAGTATATGGAACCTTGTAGTACAATTTCAGAAAGATCAATACACTTAAACACAAGTTGTTGTCTAGAAACTATAAAAATGCTGGTTTTTAACCCGTTTTTTTAACCCTTACTTTTCTTGCATGAATGGGGTAATGACCCCCAAACTCATTCCCAGCCTTCCTATTGTGATTTAAAACTTTGTGGTACAATAATTGATAAATCCATACACTTAAACACAAATTATAGTACAGGAACTACAGAAATTGTTGTTTTGGACCTTAAACTGATGACCATAACCGCCAAAATGAATCCAAACCTTCTACCTGTGGTATGATTTCTGAGCAATTGGAATACTTATACACAAGGTATTATCCTGTAATTAGAAAAATGCTTGTTTTGGGCACTTTTGGGCCCCTAATTCCTAAACAGTTTGGACCATCAGCCACAAAATCAATATCAAGCTTCCTTTTTGGGTATAGAACCTTCTTATTAAATTTCAAAGAGATTCATTCATATAAACTTTAGTTATTGTCCAGACACCAAATGTGTCCTCAGACAACACAGTCTACGACATCATACCATTATCTGATCCAAAATTTATTTGTGGTCGTATAAAAACCCGTAACCTAGCACTTTTGTCACAAATTGCTTTGATATCCATCAGTTATGTATTATCAAATGAAGTGCCTCCCCCGGCCCCTATACATTTTTTTCTAGAATAGCCTGAAATCATTCAATGGCACAAAATTGAACTTGATATGTAAATTTTCATGATAAAACTAAATAACTAATCATTGAATCAATATCTTCAAGCATGAAGCCAAAAAAACATTTTCTTTGTCCTAGGACATTTACTAAAATAGACAGTAACAAACTTCAAACTTAATCTGTTGCTAGTTATTGAAAAATTATATACCAAATTAATATTTCCAAGGTTAAAAAAACCCCAGAAAACTGATTTGCCTTAAGCAAAACACTGAAGATACTGTTGGTGCAAACATATTTTTGTTTTTAAATATATGCAATCACATAAATCAGGCCAACTGAATGGTTGTCAGAAGTCCAAAAATATGCATACATTTCTCAGTTTATTTACACAGCATTGATTTTTTTTTTAATAAACAAATTACAAAAAAATATCCAAATTACCTTCTGAAGATCAGTGCATCTGCTAAGCATACATTTTAAAAGTATAGAAACTTCTCCCAAGTATATGCAATGAAGCATATCTGGTGGAATGTCTCTGAAATAATAATTTTCAAATTTAAAATCATCTCAATCATCAAAATCACTTCAGTGAATTTTTGCTGTACATGGAGTAGATAAATTTCAAACCATCACCAAACAGGAAACGGCCTCACAACAGATCTAAAAATTGCTAACACATTACAACTCAACATGATCAAGCTCTGGACCAAACATAAAAGCGGCAATAGGTACTTCATTCTAGAAACGTTTGCACTATCAACACTTAACACCCCTATATGATTACTAAAAGAAACATTCAATTCTATTTCTAATTACATTTTTATGCAAGGGCCATTTAAGGCCTAAAAAAAAATGTTGAGTTTCCGGTCACCCGACCGAACGTCCTTCAGACCCCACGACTCAAAAAGTTTTTAAAGCTGATGTGGGAAAAAAAATTGTATGCCTACCAACCGTTTTTTCTAAAAAAGAAAATAATTTTTTTTAAGTCCCTCGATTTTTTTTTTTTCGCATCAAAAGAAAACAATGCTAATTGTAAACTGGAGGCTTATTTTTAGAATATACTGGAAAGTGGAATCTTCTTGGGTAATTATATATGCGGGAGCATGCGCAGTAATTATTTTCGTTTGTCAGTGTTTAAACATGGAAACACAACGCGTCCTGCTATTCGATGTTCAACGCGATAAGTGTGACCATTTCGTGGAGAAAAAAATATTTCTAAATTTTACAGAAAGTAACACCTTTTTTGACATAAGCAATGAAATTCATCCAATGTCTAACATCGATGAAAACAAAAAAATACGCAACACAAATTTTGTGCTCGGCCACCAGCAAAAATGACTGGAAATATTGATGACAATAACACAACTGTTGGAACTTGGAACAATACAATCTTTTGGAATTAAATTTATCAAATTTTCATGCCAGACCCTTCTTCAAAATGAACCTGATATTAATCCATCTGAACCTGGTCAGCCAATCAACCCTTTAGACATTCTGTAGTCCAAATAATTATGACGTCTGGCAAGACTATTTTAATTTTTTTCTGGTCTACGACGTTGCAGGAAGGCGTCCAAGAAAAAAATTAAATTAGCCTTGCCAGACGTCATAATTATTTGGACTTGACATTCTGATGAAAAGCCACAGATGCTTTGCCAAAAGAAAGTGTCCTGCCAGGTACAGTGTATATAATATATTTGTCTATATGTAGGTTTGGGATGATAAATGAATCTGCCCCACATCTTCTCAATTTCTTTCTCTTGACAATCCCAAACTTTTGGTCCTGAAATAGGGGAATTGGGTTTAAATAGCTAATATCCATGGGGAAGTGCTACCCAATTTTTTTTTAGGTTTGGACTAAGTTTTTTTTCAGGGGTATTTTAAAAGGGTGGTAAACTAAAATTTATTTCAGAGGGATTTTAAAAGGGGTAAACTAAAAGTTATCTCAGGGAGATTTTTAAAGAAGGTAATCAATCACTTTCTATTAAATTCCTAACTTTTGTCTATCCAAAAAAAATAAAAAAATCCCTACCTACCGTCCCTTCAAAATTTCAAGGGAGTGATCAGAAACACAACATTATTTTTTTAGGCCTAAAACTGATTTCAATTAATTTTTTTCTTCAATCAACGTGAGATTTTGTTGAGTCAGCCACTTTTATTGCAGAAAGCTCTACATAAGGATAGTGATTATGCAGGTTATCATGTGCATTGTAATTTCAATTATAAAATAATCATACTTTTATGAATAAAGAGTGAGATAATTCATAATTTGATGAAAGAAAATGAGCGACCTCATGCAAATAGGAAGATAGAATAAAAGACAATAAAATTGTAAAAAGGATAATTCAGAGAAATTACCAATATTACAGCTAATTTCCTAATGCATGTAAAGCAAGACTTTGGTTAACTTACTTGCTTTGTTTGTATATTGAACAATTGTAATTGGTAAAACGCTGGAATTTAAATATAATATAAACAGGTTTAGTTATGCCTATATACATTGTTTAAGGATATCAATCTTATTAACAAAGCTTGTATAAACAATGATAAAACAAACCAAGCAAGCCAACCAAAGTTTTGCTTTACATGCATTAGAAAATTAGCTGTAAACCAATTCAATATTTGATGAAACATCTATGAAAAATAAATTTTAGGGACAAAAAAGTTCTATTTTCCAGGCGGACTAGAAATACTATATTATATATATACATATAAAAGTGTTTGTCAAAATATGCATACAAAATGGCTATGTCCCATATACCATTAAAGCAAAATTGCTTGAATTACACTTTTATTTTACAAATTAGAATCGGAATAATTTCAGTATCACGAGTATGATGTGCAATTGTTGTTGCCCAATGAAAATAACAAATCCTCTTTTTTAACATTTTCCTAATGCCTTTTTGACCTGTTGGTGAAGACATTGACTGTCAAGATGAAGAACAGGTATAAAAGCCCTGTTCATTGATTATTTGTATTTTTTTTAATATATTTTGAACGATTCTGTGCAATGTATTTTTATTTCTTTTCTATATATGTTATGTTATAATTTTTTTTCCAACATATTTAGTAAATTAATGCATGCCTGTGTGGATCCCAACAAGCTGCTTTGTTCATCTCCTCAGCAATTGCTTTTTTCTTGATTCCATATCTGGTTGAAGTTTCTTTACCATTAATTGATGTTTCAATTTCCTTTAGTATATCCTCAGTTTTTTCCTTCGTTCTGGTATCTCTGATGTTTAAGTGGTTGTTTCCAAACTGAAACAAATTTATCAAAAATATTTTGTTATTAGGCCTAAAAAAAAAGATGTGTTTCCGGTAACATCATTTTGAAAAATAAGGTCGGTAGGTTGAAATTTTTTTTTTTTCTTTTTTGACATTGTTAATGAAATCCGAAAAATGTTCATGGTTTTTCCAAGTCCGGGTCTGTAATTAGTTTCAAAAACCTGAAGTGTGCCATTTGCAATGTTTTGGAAGTACCTGCTGGTGGATTTTAACCTATTTGGAATACCTTTTGACATTAATAAAATGTTTTATTGGCTTTCTATGCAAGTCGAAGCACGAGAGAAAAAATATTATGTTATCTAACAGAAGCCTGTGTCAAAAACAGGGTCAGTTGATACAATTTTTTCATTTTTTTGGAAGATCCAATTAAAAATCAGGGTCGGGGCTAAAAAAAACAAGGTAGGTCGGGTTACTGGAAACTCAGATCTTTTTTTTTCAGCCTTATGCAAATCTTTAGTTGATTTAAAAAGAGATACAGAGTAACCTGAATTGTATCCAGCATCTGAGATTATTGCATGGAAATACATAGTCAATTGAAAATTCATCAGACCCCAACAAAATTTGAATTTGTTCTACACTCATCATGAAAAAATGGATCAAAATCCAGGTTATTTAAGTATAATGTTTGAATTATTATCTTAGTTGAAACTGTTTGTACTTACAAAAAGAAATTACCCTGTTTACAAATTTTTAAATAAACAAAGTTTTCAGGTGCAGAAAATAGTAACACATTATTTTATCAATTTCATTATAGCATGTGCACAACTTCAACATGTGTGCAAAGTTTTAGGGATGCATGTTGAAAACTTAAGAGGATGTTTATGACATAAAACTTGTATGTTGAACTTGGGTTTGCCTAAAAATGAATGAACCCCTCGTTTCTTAAGTTTGCTGAAAAATAGCTGAGTTCCGAAATTTAGAAACTGGGACAAAATATTCAAGCAGTTGCATAATTTCAATATATACATGATATATACAAGCTTCCAGTCAGTGTCAGGGATATGGGTTGGAAAGTAAGAGAGTTGAGTAGACAAAACTTGAACCTTCCTTTCTTATTCTTGTTGTTAAATAACTTAAAGTTCCAAAGTAAGGGAAACTGAAAAATCTATATACTATTCCAAAAGAACACCTGGCGCAAAATTTCAATATATAAAGAAGCTTCCAGTTAAGTTTTAGGGATCTGGGTGAAAACTGCAGAAGTTACACAAATTATGTACCATAATTATCTTCGCCACCCAACAGCACCATACACTATATACTGGGCTTTTGTCAAACTTTGTCAAACCTTGCCAAAAACTACATACCACATATTAAAATCAATATTTTTATGAATGACTTGATTTTCTGAAGTCCAAGGGTCATAGTGCAAAAAATCAACAGACTGGGAAAAATTGTAACTGCATCTGTGTCCCTTTTTTAAAGTAAGTAATTTCATCTCCTAAGTATTTGAACACAGATTTAATTACCTCGACTCCATACACATTCTTAAGTTTTGGATTGCAACTGATAATCAGTGGAGGAGTTCCCAGAGTTAACTTTAATCAATATCAACAAGCTATGAGGAGTATTGGTGCTTACTACATCTAGAGCCATTAAGCCATATCAAAAGAAAAAAGCTCAATTCTCTCCATTGAAATATTTTGGCCAGATTATTTTTCTACTTGCACATTCTTAGGTTGTGTACTGTAACTTAGTATGTAAAGTTTAACTTGTTTAAGTCCATTTGTTCAGGACAGACACTGACATTGTAGTTGGGCACTACTCACTCAATAAAATATCATTATTGTTGTCTCCTTCATATATATACCTAGAATAAATAATATAGTCAGGCAATATTCAAGGTCTTTTTCAGCAGAATTAAGAGCTTCACAGCAGGAGAGAAAACCAGATTTTGATTTGCTGATATATATTATAATAAATAGGCTTAATGGTCTTACGCGGCAAAATCTACAGTTTTCTTTGGCTGCTGCACCCATATGATGACAAAATTCTGACGCCATGCTATTATCCATTAATCCAACTGCAATTTGCGATGTTACAATTACATCTTTATTTTTAGCGGCATCGTACATTACTTTACCATCACTGAAATGAAATCACATTTAGTTTTAAGAACATAAACATGATAAATTGTAGAGAAGATTATTATTCTATATTTATCCTGCAATTGAGTGTGTTATACATTTACTGAGCCTATCAAATATTGCTAGACAATATTTGTATACCATACAACCTAGTTCAATACAGCTGATATTTAGAGTCAAAAGAAACCTCAAATGAAAAAAAAATATGCATATGTTTTTTAAAACTAAATGGATAGTTTTCATTATACAAGTTATGTACATATACTTCTTTCTGAGGAAAATTCTTTTCTTTGTCCACATTTAGAAGAAGTTTACTTATTTTTTATTGCATGCTTCCAGGAAGCATGGATCTGTCATTGAAATGAACAAATATCTGATTATACATGTTAAACACGTGCTAAATACCCATGCATTTTGTATTTGTTTACTATAAGGTGACAATCGGTAAAACTCTGCTTCAAAACACGGCATTTAATGAGCAGCCATATTTGTTAAATCATAACAAACAGAGAGAAAAAAATTAGTCGATTATATGACATATTTGCAAAAATAATGATAAAAATTGTGCACAGAGGACTTAGTTTATGATGTATGCATGCATTGGCTCAAGAATTGGACAAACATTATTTTTCATCACTCACTCGTTTCATATTACTTTAAAATACACTAAACAGTTATTGTCTATATCACACTATCTATATCAATAGATAATTGCTAAAAACTCATATGTAAACTGTATTCCTCAAGAAAAACAAAAGACTCTCCAGAGCCTGAGTAAAGAATCCTAACCTTTAAATTTTTGCTTTCCTCTTTCACCAATTATAAAACCCTATGTTCTATTCTTAGCCATGCCATGATTTTTTGACAAAACAGAAAATAAAACACAAATTGTATACTAGTTGCCCTTAAAGTATTATTCAGCTCAAGTTTGGTTGGAATTGGTTCTGTGGCTTCAGAGGAAAAGATTTTTTAAAGTTACCAAATATGATGAACATTTTGTGTAAATTTTGTTTAAAGGGCAATAACTCTTGAAGGGGTCAATTGATAATATTGGTCAAGTAAACATATTTGTATTTCTTACTTTGCTGATCATGTTTGCTGTTTATAGTTTCTCGAACTATTATTACATTCAAGTTTATAACCAAGAACTACAAATTTTCCTTAAAATTACCAATCAAGTGGCAACAACCCAACAATGGGATTTTTCAATTTGAAATTTCAGGGCAATTAGATCTTTATTACGTAATGAACATTTTTTGAACTATGTCTGATTTTCTCTAAATGCTTTAGTTTTTGAGATACAAGTCAATCAAAGAGCTGAAAGCTGCGAGGAAAAATGACCCCACTGTCTCTAATATTGGAATATTTTTTATGCAAGTCTTGATTTTCACATAGCATAAGTAGTTTAACATTGTAACATGTCTGGTTAGCATATAATTGATATTCGTATATATGTGTTTGTGTGAAGTGAGGATGACAACTGGCTGGTGTTTTTTAGTACAAATGAATAGAACAAGACTACCTGAATGATTTACAATATCCAATGATCTACTGATTTTTATTTCATGTCAATAAGGGCACTTTATATGAAACTTGAAACCACTTCTCTGCCATATCATTATTCTATAACAACTCTGCCCTTTACCCATATAATTGCAGGGGTGTGGAAATGCTATGCACCACTCGCCCGACTCGTACATTTGAACAACCGGACAAGTAAATATGTTTGTCTTGGTTGCCCGTGGACAAGTAAAAAAATATAAAAGACAAAGTTCAAATCCAACAAAAACGTTTAATTAATGTAAACATGGTAAAAGAAACCAATTGTTCAGCAAGCAAAAACATCAATTAACATGACGATAAATATTACATAATAACGGAAATAGATTGATTGCCAAAATAAATAAAAATAAGTATGCGAACCCGAGTCGCGTAATATTGCATTGGCTTTGTCCATTGACCCAGGATCGTCGATTAGGTTTTATCCATCATTTACGGGAAGTGTTATTTCTTTAAATTTTGTATCGTGATTCAGATTGATAAATACTTAATAAAAAGCTGTGCAAGCAAGGCAAAAAGAGTCTAGGAAACCTTAAATGCAATATATATATGTATTATTTAGTTGACATTTCTCCAATCACTGTCCTCAAATTTAGTATATGTACGTACCTACTGGCTACAATTTTTATTAAAAAACTGCTGAGAAATTGTCCTTTACATGTCATTTCATTGGTTGGTTTGCTCTTAGGTTTCTGTCCCATGAGTGTTAACCCATTTCCTACTTTCCTAATATTTTACACATATAAACAAATGGATTTCATTTAAATTTTTTGTGATGCACAACAGTGCTAAGTAAGAATCATATATTAGCTAACAATAAATACTTCAATATTTATTGGGCTCATCAGGGCAAGTAAGTTTTTTTCCGGACAAGTAAAATTTTAGGTTTCACTTGCCCGTGGACAAGTGCTCACAACACATATTTCCACACCCCTGAATTGATATTCATACTTTAACCATATATCATAATCAGCAAGTTTTTGATTTTGCACTCCCACACCTGCTTTTAGGTAAAATGTCTGTCTCCATTTAAGTTAATGACATTGAACCATAGTGGTATTAAACACTATTGCAATAGTGATAATGCTGTTATGGTGGATGGTAATGTACTTACTAAAACAGATCATTCAAGTCATCCACTACAGGTGTAATAAATGAGTCATCTTCTGGTTGAGTAACGCCAATGAAATGGTGAGTGGATTTTTTCATTTTTTCATCTGTTGGAAGTCCAGCCAACTGAAGGGTCCAAACCTGTAAAGGGTTCCATTTTTTGGACCTGAATAAGATTAATAAATAGGCAAGTAATAAAATATATATCTATACATCTATGCATGACTCAAAAACATTCATGTGATCTGTATATGTAGGTTACAAAGGTACTTAAATTGTGTCAAAAATGTACTAAAATAATGACAGGCTAACAATTTAGGAGATGAGAATATATTTGTTGTGACCACATTTTAAGTGAATTTTGGGATGTATATAATCAAGGATATCACCGAAAAAATTGAAAAATACTGATCTGAAAAAATTAAGCAGTAAATTTCAACACAATTGAATTCCCTAATAATAGATCGAGTCAGATAAAATAAATTTACTGAGGCAAGGTGACAAGTGCTTGGTCCCTAAATCTTTCTAAGAGTTTTTTTTTAGAGTGTTTAATAAAAAACAGCATTTCTTATCATTGCAAATTGACCAAGTATCTTAGACCATTGGAGCTGGCCAATGTAGGACCCAACAACCTATCACCCTTTTCTAGGCTTTATTATTGATTCCAATCACATATCTGTATTATGTAGTTTTATATTATATTTTTTTCTCTCTATAAAACAGAGCTGTAAATCTATGCACACATTTATAATTTTGAGTATGTCAAGAGGATATTGATGTCATTCTTGTCATTAAGTTGTTTGTAGTGCGGAGTAGAACTCTTAGGATTCTGTCCAAACCCACCCCACTACCATCAAGAAATTTACCAAAATGGAATGCATTCCCCATTTCCATTCTCAATTTTACATATCACACAAAAATGTGTCCTAAGTACACGGATGCCCCATCTGCACTTTCATTTTGTATGTTAGGTGGACCGTGAAAATAGGATAAAAACTCTAATTTCGCATTTAAATTTGAATGATCATATCATAGGGAGGGGGGGGGGGGGGGGGGGGGGGGGTATCTTTTGATAGTCTGCATATAAAGAATGAAAAAAAGAAGAGCTAGAACATAAAGAAGGTTGACACTATTGGAATCAATTTTTTGTTGTATAATGTAATTTCGTTTCTTTAGTTTAGGATTCAATTTAGACCAATGGAAGAGATCTGCATCTTCTAAATCGAAACATTCAATTAAAGTTGATAGTTAATTATCTAAAATTCAACTAGTTGAATTCTGTCATTTAACAACAGCTACAATTATTTTTGAAATCTTAATAATGTACGACTGAACTGCAGGCTAGGGCCATTTTCCATTTTTTGTGACAGTACTTTAAGATTTTTAATTTTTTTCTCAAGAAAGTTAGGACTGAAAAATCTATTCAGATTTAAATTTCCATTGATAAAGTTCCCAGTTACATCCCTCATCACAGCGATACAGGTACATATAAAGAGCTGGTGTCACTCACCTTGGCATATGTGAATTAAACAAAGGAAGCAGACAGTTCATGACAAAATTGTGTTAAGGTGATTGTGATATGTTTTTACATCTTACTTTACTGAACATTCTTGCTGCTTACAATTATCTCTATCTATAATGAACTTGTCCGTGTAGTTTCAGTGGAAAATGTTAGTAAAAATTTACAAACTTTATGAAAATTGTTAAAAATTGATTATAAAGGACAATAACTTCTTAGGGGGTTATTTTGACTTATTTTTGAGTCTTAAATTGCTGTACATTATTGATGTTTACAGTTTAAATCTATTCATTATAATCTTCAAGATAATAACCCAAAACAGCAAAATTTCCCTAAAATTACCAATTTAGGGGCAGCAACCTAACAACGAGTTGTCCGTTTCATCTAAAAAATTCAGGGCAGATAGATCTTGACCAGATAAACAATTTTATATCTTGTCAGATTTGGTTCTTGCATTTTACCCCTATGTTCTTTTTCTAGCTGTTGCGGCCGTCTTGGTTGGTTTGCCAGGTCACAAAACACAATTTTTTGACTAAATAGCCTAATAATGATTTTTGGTCATGTTGACTTATTTGTAAATCTTACTTTGCTGAACATTATTGCTGTTTACAGTTTATCTATATCTATAATAATATTCAAGATAACCAAAAACAGTAAAATTTCCTTAAAATTACCAATTTAGGGACAGCAACCCAACAATGGGTTGTCAGATTCATCAGAAAATTTCAGGGCAGATAAATCTTGACCTGATTAACAATTTCCCCTCTTGTCAGATTTTCTCTAAATGTTTTGGTTTTTGAGTTATAAGCCAAAAACTGCATTTTACCCCTATGTTCTATTTCTAGCTGTTGCGGCCATCTTGGTTGGTTTGCCTGGTCACAAAACACAATTTTTAAACTAGATAGCCTAATAATGATTCTGGCTATGTTTAGTAAAATTTGGCCCAGTAGTTTCAGAGGAGATTTTTGTAAAAGTTATCTAAGATTTACGAAAAATTGTTAAAAATTGACAATAAAGGGCAATAACTCCTAAAGGGGTCAACTCACCATTTTGGTCATGTTAACTTATTTGTAAATCTCACTTTGCTGAACATTATTGTTTTTTACAGTTCATCCCCATCTATAATAATATTCAAGATAATAACCAAAAACAGTAAAATTTCCTTAAAATTACCAATTAGGGGCAGCAACCCAACAATGGATTGTCTGATTATCTGACAATTTCAGGGCAGATATATCTTCACTGAAAAACAAATTAATCACATGTCAGATTTGCTCTATAAGCTTTGGTTTTTGAGTTATAAGCAAAAAACTGCATTTTACCCCATGTTCTACTTTTAGCCATGGCGGCCACCTTGGTTGGTTGGATGTGTCACAGGACACATTATTTAAACTAGATACCCCAATGATGATTGTGGCCAAGTTTGGTTTAATTTGGTTTAAAATGTACAATAAAGTACAACTGTATTGCCAAGTGATAATGCCATCATTAGATTAATTATGTGATATAGTTACTTAAAGTATATACCTGTTTCCACTAGTGTCATCCACAAATATGTTAACAGGAACAGTGTAGATGTCCATGTCTAGCTGTTTTGACATCTGAACCAGATTTTTAACTCTTTCAAAATCGTTTCCTTCATACACCTATATATAAAATACAGAAATTCACATATATGCAAAATAATCCAAAATATATCTTTAGTTTTCTTTTCCAATTCTTTAGAAAATAATTTTATCTGAGCTCATCTTTCTTTCTCAAGATACTAGATTTTAATTTTAATACAACAGAAAACAAGTATTGACACAGACTAGAGTGGAAAGTATCCAGCATTCTGATAGTATTGCATGGAAACATCCAGGCCTCTACCAGTTAAAATTCAATGCTTCCTGAAAAAAGATTCATGTCAAAACTATAAATATCAAATATCAAATGAATATAGTCATGCAAGATTAATAAGTTAAATTTCCAATATAGTTATGCAAGATTATTCAAGATAAATTTCTGTGTCCAGGGACCATAACTCTGCATTAATAATTGGACCTGAACAATATTCAAACGATCTGTAACTTGTCATGGTTAAACTAAATGCACAATATGAAGTCAATATCTTAGAGCATGACGAGTTGCAGATACATTGAGTAAAACATATTGTACTGAAAGGACAAAGAAAGGAATATACATCTCCTCTTTACAAAGTGGGGGTTAAACGACATTAACATAAATTATGCAATGCAATATAGGGTAATAACTCAATCACTTATTGTAATTATTTCATAACTTAAATAGAAGTTAAAGTAGATAAAAATTTAAAACCCTTTGAACCAATTTAAAAACCGAAAATACCAACCAATCTGGTAGATTCAGCACATTGAAGAACCCCAAGAAATAAACACTATACATGAAGATACCCTGGTCTAAAGTCGTTTGAGTGAAACACGTGTTTCAAGCATAGTTTTACTCTCAACTTCTTCATTTACAATGGTCAAAAAGAGAAAACTGTCGTCATGAAAAATTATATCAAAAAGGTTGGGAATCTCTGGAATGAAAGTAACTCTTCAATGTAATGACTACACACGAAATGATGGATTAATTTCATGTCATAAAAGATTTTGTTTTGTTGTAAAAACCACTTCTTAGTACAAAAGGGCACATCAGTATATTTCTTTAGAAGAAACTTTCCGTACAAACTATTCTAGTATTATATGATTAATACATGTCCATTAATTTTGTTATATTCCATGACTTATATCTTGTTTATTAATAAAAGTATAGTGGCCCCCTCATTTAGAAAAGTTGTTTAAATTACAAAGAACATTTTTCCCTTACAAGTTAAAAAAAATTCTGTTGTATTAAAGTAAATGTTTGGTGTTTATTCATTAGAATGTAGATTCCAAAACATGTTTGAGAGAATAATCATAGACAGAATGGGGCAAAATCATCTTAATTAAGGGGGTCGGTGCGTAGAAAAACGGAGAACGTTAACGGAAAATAAATTTATGTTATTTGGAGAAAAAATAATAGTGGCAAAATATATTGTTTTGGCGAAAGAGGTGGCAAAAAATAATTGACCCACGGGAAACCCTGGAAGGTACTAACATACAGGGATCTTTACTGAAATAGCTGTACCAGTGAAGAAATCTGTTAAACAGCATGTGATATATATATTGTTGTTGAATCAAAAAAAAACAAACACTTAATTAAACCATGGTAAAATTCAGAGGCGGATTTAGGGGGGGGGGGGGGGGGGGGCAGGAGCCCCCCTTGTTTTGGAAAAAATTTGTTTGCTTATATAGGGAATCACTCAAGCGTGACTGGAGCGGGCCCCCTCTTAGGTCAGACAGTGGGCCACCACTTATGAAAATTCATGGATCTGCCACTGAAATTGATTGAGAAATAAACTATTCATACAAAGTTTCAAAAGTCTGGTTTTTGTCCTCTTATTTCTGAACATTTATAGCCATATGCTAACACACAAATAAAATCAATCTTCCTTTCGTGCAATATAAACCCTATTGAAGAGTATCCAGACATAATACTTACTGTTAAGAATAAAGAAACCAGTTTTTTAGCCCCCTTTTTGACATTATTTCAAAGGAGTTTGGTCCATAACCCTTAAAATCAATCAAATCCTTCCTTTGGTGGAACAATATTAAGACACTTATTGTCCAAAACTAAATAAAATGTTTTTTGTCTCTTATTCTTAGTCTTGGGCAGAAGACAGACTACACGAAACATGTCGGACTGTCAGAGAAATCCGGAGAATAATGGATCGGTCTGGTAAAATTTTGTTCAATTCCGGTCCAAATGTCTTGTGGTTTTTTTCATGGATTTTTTCTAACATTCAAGCAAAATTGCCAAATGAGCTCAAAATCATTTTCATCTTTTTATACATCACAGCAATGTTTATTTTGTTCAACCGATAGCTTTATGGCGAAAATCACCAACCAGAAATGTGTAAATCCGGGTAAAAACATATCTGACTGTCAAAAACAACAATGGCTGTCATCATTGGCACAACAGGAAATGTAAATAAAACAGTTAAAACCGGATCCAATTCTGGAAACAGATAAGAACAATTACGGGTTTGCCGATTAAATACAATAAATGAATAAAAATCCAAGCAGATCTCAATATTCAGCTACGAAATATAATCACTAGAATTGAAAACCAAAAGATATATGAAAAAGAAAGAAGAACGAGGAAATAATATTTTAAACAGAAACTCTAAATTATGTTTAGTTCACAATCCAATAAAATAAGATATTACTCTTCACTGAAATGCATTCAAGCAATTGTGCACAAGTTTCATAACAATATACCCTCCTGTTACATTATTTTGTTTTTGTGTATTTTGGAGAGGAGTAAGGCACAACAAAGTCATATGTTTGTTGTTTTTTTCGGGATAATATACAATTAGATGTAAAAAAAATTGGTCTGGTAAAATTTCATTCGGTCTGGTAAAGCTAGGATGCTTACCAGACCGAATGTCCTGTAAAAATAAAATTCATTCGTGTAGTCTGGCGGAAGACTGCAGAAATCATTATCAACAGTATGGAACCTTTTCTTGAGATTGTGGTACAGAACCTTGTGACTTGTCAAAAGTTTGTGGTATAGAACCTTATCAAAAGTAAGTTAGTGGTACAGTTGCATGTTATGAAGGGATGTAATTCAGGAACAATCAAACTTCAGCCTCTAAATTTCAATATTCATATGTATTTATAAGTTGCAACAGTAAACATTAAATTGAGACAAATTAAACACAATCAAATTTAGTACATATGTACACTATACTGGTGCAAACTTTAATGCAGTTTTTGCCAAGCATCAAAAATATTTATAGTACATGTATTTGTCTCTTAATTGTTATGCAAGTCCATTTAAATTATAAACTCACATTTGACTCGTCCAACTTCATCAGACCATCTGCTCTTACAGTAATAGTTCTGGTACTGCAAATAAATACAAAATTCAACAAGAGTAGACACATGTCTCCCCTGTTCTAGTGTTTTAAAATTCCAGTGGCCAATTAAAAAATTTAGTGGCCATGTAATTCCAGGTCAATAGCAAGTAATCTGCTGTAAAAGAGCATAACCTGCAGACTAGTCTAAGAGAACACTTTTGAATTGATACTTTAAAAAAAGACATAGAAGTTGGTTTCTTACATGATCATATAAAAGTTGAAATTTTATAGTGGTTGTTAATCAAATAAATGGAATACAAATGTATGTTTTTTTCTAGGCTAATCCCTCCCCTTTTCCCCAGAATAAAAGTAGTGTTCCCTGGTGCATACAATAAAATATTCAACAGATTCTTGCTTTTATTGACAGGCTTGCATTGCTTCACACAGGTATGCCCAAACTTTAGGAAATCACATAACTTGCAAGCACATTGCAGACCAAGCAGTAGAAACAAATATGAAAGATGATTGGAACAAGGATTGAAGTTTTTCAAACAGTTGCAATCTAAAAAGAAATCTGGTGGCAAAATGGCTACCATCAGTGAATTTAAGGTCGCAAAGTGTCTATTTAGGTTGCCCAGGTAACTGTTTAACTGGTCTTACTTGAGAGCTGAATTCAGCTGAATTACAGTATAAAAGAAAACGTATGAAATATAACGTTTTTTGTTTGAAAAAGTAAACTACATATATACCATGATATTTCTTCAATTTTTATTCTTACCTACCTATCACACTTAACAGATGCATAGATTTTCTCTGTATCTTCAAATTCCTGAAAAATGAAACTAGAATATGTTCCTACACTACACAATACCCAATCAGAAGTACTAAAGTGTTGTATTTGCGCCAAGAAAACCTTATTATACACTTAGTAGAAAATCTGCACTGATATTTTTAGCAATTCAATTCTATAATTACATTTCTTTCTACTGGTTCTTGATTACAGTTATATACAACTAGTTTGTAGTGCCTCCTACAGAAAAGGTAAATTTTGTTCACAAGATAATTTTTTATGGTAGTCATCATTGTGTATAAGTTTGATAATATTTGATTGAGGCAAACTAAAGTTGGCAAACAAAAACAAGATTCAGCCATTCTGATGTTTGTTTTATGGGCATAACTCAGGAACTGTAGAAGTAAAGTCCTCCAATAACATACTTGATATGTGTTTGATGGTAATAAGCATTGTGTGTAAGTTTTTAATATTTGGTTAAGGCAAACTAAAGTTGGAGAACAGAAAATGTTTTGGAAGGCAAATACATATGCGAGACCAAAAAAATATATATGTCCATTTAAGGTTACATGCTTTAAAAAAAATTAGGTTAAGTAGGTCAATTGTTTATGTGCATCAACTAACAAACTTGGTAATGACATAAAAGCTTTATGATGTTGTTTCAAGCAATAAAAAAAAACATGAAATTGTAAGGTCCTATTTCACATTTCCACAGATTCCAACATGGTGTACACTTAAAAATATGTCCTTCAAGAAAAGAGGAATTAAGCATAGCACGGATATCTTGTGGAAATTTAGCACAAATGGACACAAAAGTTACTACACTATATTTCACCTTCATTCTAATAAAAATAATAAAATACTAATTTGGTTTTCTACTTTTTTGCATTTGCGACTATTTTCATCTAACTTTTTTTTTATTCTTTCACATGCATAGATTTTGTCTTAAATTTGCACCGATCTGCTTTTCATTTTTTTTTTTGAATTGACAAACTAGTCAAATATTCCAGCGCTATCTTTCAATTCTTTTTTTTATTTTCAATAATTTTGCTAATGAGAGGACAAAAACAGACTTTCCTAACAAAAGTGACGTGAAAGGTTATTTCAAACAATTTTCCATTCCGATGGATGGTGCATGTTTCTGAAGGTTAATATTGTGCAACAACAAAATAATATATAAGATCTGATACTGATACATGCATTTTATCTCTTGTATTACCCGATAATAAAGTAGGTAAATATAGTTGTAATTCTTGGAAATTTAAATGTTGGCTTCAAACGTCTAATTTGCGAGAGAAAAAGAATCAAAATAGTGCACCAGCAAGGAAAGTGTGTATATGACTTCAGATGCAATGTTCTGACGAGAGACAACTCTTTTCTTCGAAACGAACGAGACAAAATCGTGAAAATTACTCTTTTTTAAAGGTCTGTGATGTACACTTTTATTTGCCTTATTTTGAAGAGTACACATGGCACTTTCATTCTTGAAATTTTTATGATGAAATCACTGGTAGATTTTATTTAAATACTGGAAACATTTTTCATTTTTACGTTTTTTTAAAAATTTTAGTGGGAATGAAATGTTCATATTTTTAAAGATCAAAACAATACAAGTCTTTAAGGGCATGCGATACAGTTACAGAGGAGGTAATGGCGTTGCTAACGTAAAATGTAATTTTTGCGACGTCAAACTGTGTCATATCGGGAAAAGATGCATTTTTCAACTGATTTTTATCATTCAAACTGATTTAATTTGAAAACAAGTTTATTGACCCCTATTTTTCAAAACAGCAATTTGTTTCATTTTGCAGGGAGATTAACTTGTAAATACAGGATCAAAACTGTATCGTATGCCCTTAACTCTATATTTGATAGATACTAATCTACTTTTAAACCTGCAACAAGAATTATGCTAGAAGGTTTGATATAATGAATTTTTTTGAGAGTTTAGATAGCAAGTAAATATTATGTTAATATTCAGGACAACACGAAACTGAGGTTGCTATAGTAACAAAACTAAGTCGGTGACCCCCTATTTACCTGGTAAATTATTATTTTTTTTTTATTTTTTTTTTTTTTTTAAGTTTGAAGATTGCTAATTGTCAAGAATATTTTTACTTTTGTAACTGGCAACATTTTTTTGGTCATTGCAACTTATACAAAATTACCTGGCAAAAAAAATGTATAATACTCCCAGACTCTCCATTGATTCCATTCTTTACTCTGTCACCAACATAAATTCTCTCTGAAACTGAATTAAGGGCCATCAATGACTTAATCTCTGTCCTCCACTTGCTGCCACTACTTTGACCTTCAAAGACATGTCCACATCTTGGAAATCTAAATTCAAATAAAATATATTAGATTTATTTATCATATGTTGCTTGCTGAACATGTGTGTCCAGGCCACAATTAAAAGAATGTATGTTTCCCCAAACCCCTACCCACATTTTTGTAGGTGGGTAGGTAGGTAGGGTTTTTTTTTTTTTTTTTTTTTATATCTTGATATTTTTTTTAATATCCAACAGAGCTAAACAAATCGTTTATGTGTATGTCTGGCATATATAGCCATCTGTAGCAACTTAAATGTACGTGTTAAATTGTCTAAATGTTTGTAGCTCTCTGTGTCAGGTGTCAACTTGACATTAATTTTATTTGATTTTATTTGGATTTGTATCTCGAATTGTTCATGACTGTGATTTTTTCCCCTCTTTGACAGTGAGTCTGACTACTAAGCAGCAAACTGCTTTAAATATATATATATGCATTTACTGTAGTTGTTCAACCTGAAGAATGTTCCATCAAACAATTTACCCTCTGACAGCTCAGGACTCAGATTTTGCTTCTGACATTGAGGAAATCACCAATATTAATTAAAATCAAATTTTCTTGCTTTCCTCTGAATTTCTTATTGTGACATCTAAAACAACGACAACCATGCCCAATGTCTTTACATAGAAAGAAAACATCTTTTTTGAGATCATTGGAAAAGATGCATATTGTCTACATTTGAGAAACAGATTCCAGTGTTCTCCCCAGGATTTTTGGATAGCGCTGTGGTAAGCGCGTGATTTTCCACAATTCTCAGTAACTTTGTTGCGTCGCGCGGTTGGTTTAATTGTTATTGATTTTTACAGGTTGTGTTTGATAATTCTATAAACAAATGAATACGTGCCACCAGATAAGTTCTTCAATCTTCAATCTTTGTCGTGATGACAAAATCATCTCTCTTGTAAATTATCCTCTCTTGTAAAATATTATCACAAATGAAGTTTCTCCTTTGTACTTATATATTGTAGGTGGCGCTTTAAAAATATTATAGAATTATTGTATGAAGTGAAATAAATTGAAAAAAATGGTTTATTAGGTTATTGAAATGGCATGAAAAATTAAAAATATAAAAAATTTAAAGAAATTTTTATCAAATTATCCACTAAAACGGTTTGTTTCTTCTATGTACTCTGCTAATAGTTGATTGATATTTTCTGCATTTGGCAAATTGATTGTTAATAAATTATCTAGATCTGTTGGAATTTGTCCTGTTATAAATGAAGTATATTTGATGAAATAATTTGTCTCTGGCATCTGAATACAGGTCACATTCAAAAAGGTAGTGTTGTACATTTTCTTTTAGTTTTTTCAAGATTTGACAATACTTCTTTTAGGGCTTTCCCTCCCAAATTATCTCCCTTACTGGCTGACATAACTTCCTGTTTACATTTGTGGCCATTTTAGCATTAAATACTATTCCTAATCCAAGCCATCCTCTGTTTACATTAAATTTAAAGCAATATTTAAACAATATATATTGATGATTGGTTGACAAATATCGATATTCCATATATATCTACACAAAATTTTCGTTTTGTCTTATTCCCTTATCCATTTGAAAAAGAGCCACGGATGGACAAGTAATCGTAATATACGGGCTTATAATGAATCCCTTGAAAACAGGGTTGCCTCCTTCAAACAATGCAGGTTTGACAGTTCGGTAATTAACGCGAAAAAGTAATGATATAGTCATAGATGGTTCAATCAATGGTCGAGACCACGTTGTCAGAGAACCTTATATTGTTTAGAAATGAACTTTTCAGCACCTGAGACATGCATTTAATGTCTCTGTCCATTCCTTTCTTAAGTTTCAGTATCTTTTAAAAGCGAAAAATTGGAGGAAGGAAATGTTAATTTGGCAGTAATAGTTTTGCAAATGGCCCCATTTTGATCATTTATTGAACTGGTTCCTACGATATTTGACATCGTTGGGTGAATTAACGATCTCTCGGATAAATACCCAGTCGATCACGTGATCGGAATGTGTACAAAATAATACAGGATGTTTGAAATTAAAAAAACAATACCGCTGATTTTTGGTCACCATAAAATGATCATCGGCACCGGAAACAACCCCGAAAAATTTCCGGAAATAAAAAAAAAAATGTTGCAAAAAAACGGAATAAAAACTTTTGAGTCGGCGGGATTTCTCTGAGTCGGTCGGGCGAGGGGAAACAAACCATATTTTTATTTTGGCCCCATAGGTACATATTTCAGACAAAACAAATTAATAAATGGGAAATTGGCAGCATTTTGTGGATGAATATTATTAAACTTATGCTTGTGTTTTTTATGAGAAAAGTTATATATCAAATTAAATTAATGTAGTTCAGTGCATAGAATGTTTATTGGTGGTGTTTGCTTCCATTTGACTATCAAACAAGAATGTGTCCTGAGTTCACTAATGACCCACTCGTACCAATTTCTATGTTCAGTAGACCTTAAGAATGGGGTCAAAACTCTTATTTGTCATTTAAATTTGAAGGATTATATCAAAGGGAACATGCATACTAAGTTTCGGGTTGAATGGACTTCAACTTGATCATAACTACCGTAACCAAAAATTTAAGCTTACACTAGACAGACAGATAAGACAGACATCCAAACAGACCAGAAAAGATAATGCCCCTCTACTATCGTAGTGCCAAACCTTATACAACTGCATACCAAATATCATTGACTTATCATAAGTTGGTCCCAAATCTAAATACAAACATTAACTTGTAAATTATGTAAAAGTTTCTAAGTCAAGGTGAGCTATAAATGTGAATAACGATTTCTGTTCAAGGGAAAACCACTATGACCTGTTGGAACATATTACAATATTAAAATAAATTCAATTATCCCTCTAAATTTTTTTGGACCAGAACCATTTCCTGCATGCACATTTTCAGTTTGTGTTTTATCCAACTGTATAAAGTTTCATATTATTAATCCCTTCATAAGGAGTTGTGCTTTAGGGCATACCATTATGCATAGTTTTGATCCATGTATTTACCTTTTGATAAAAGTTTCCATAGACAATTTTATACCTGATTAAATCAAATATGTAATAAAAAATATATCTTCATGTGCTACATATAGAGTAAAATCGGGTCGAAATTTTGCAAATTTGTTCAATATTTGGATTCGTGGCCGTATCCTCCCTTTCAAAAACAAGACATACATTCACATATCTTTTTTTGTTTTAAAAGATAAACATGAGTTGTTTTTTGTTACATAATTTGTAATTTCTTTTTTTTATAAGTATCCTAATAAACAAACACATTTTTTATTCTGAAAAAACATATTTATCAAATTTTAAAAAATTACACTATTTACTTTTTCATGAAAATTTGCACACATAATCTTCTTCCGTAATCAAACCAAATGGCATTTTATAAAGAGGGGTCCATGAACTCGTTTTCAAGTAAAATAAGTTTGAATGATAAAATTCAGTCAAAAACTTAATATTTTCTCGATAGTCATAGTTTGAAGTTGTGAAAATAGCAATTTACGATAGCAACGTCATATCTCCAAATTTAATTAATATCCCTTTAAAGAGTTTGGACCTGAATTTCTTTCTTTCTTGAACATCGCTCATCCGCAATGGCCCATAAGAGTTGTATCTAATCCTTTTTTTCATTTTTGTCAACAATAATATATGTTTAAACTATTGGCTCATTTGTTGAGAAGTTAAGCTTACAAAACATGTGGATTGACTAAGGAATGCACTAAGTGGACTCCTTTTCCATAGTATTACTGCCAAATTTGGGTAAAATAATTATAATACATCTACCTTTGTAACTGTACTGCTGTAAGTTTCTTGGACAGCTGCATTTCAATAATGTCTGATGGTTTTATGAAAGAAACATCTTTTCCATTATTAGAAGACTGTAAGAAATAAACAAATTATAATTTTCATTTAATTACACAAAATTGAATATGTATGCAATATTAGGTTGACTTAAAAACTGGCTGGTATCCATGACCCCATGTGTTTTATACAACAAACCTTTTACAGATACCCAAAGTATCATTCAGCTGAAGTTTGGTTGGCATTGGCTCATTAGTTTAAGAGTAGATGATTTTTGAAAGTCAACAATGAAAAATAGTGTAAATTGTCAGTAAGGGGCAATAACTCACTAAGGTTAATTAGCAATTTTGTCATACATCATGTACATATTATAATGGAGTTATTCACACAACTTGGACTTATTCACACAACTTTTAGTTTGCAGAATACATGGGACATAGAAATTACCTTAATTGTCCTAATCAGAATTGAAATATTTCTTAATCCTTACTTAGTTTTTTTCACCATTTTTTTTTCTCACAATGCTGCTCCTGTAGAATGATATACTCAATAAAAAAAATCCTACCCTGTTTAACACACATACTTTTTTTTTCTTTGGTCCTGGGCCAAAAAGTTCATTTAAAACCTTTGAATGTTCTATTTTCAGCCATGGGGTCATGTTTTTGCAAAAAACAGAAAATAAAACAATACACTTTATACTAGATACCTTGATTATAATTAAGCTTGAATTAAGTTGAAATTGGATCAGTAATTAAAATAGGAAGATCTATAAAATTAGTTTACATTGAATGAAAAACAAATGCCAAATGATGGCATGAGCTCACATTAATCATTTTAGAAAAGGTGAGCTGAACAAAATTTGATTTTATATAAATCAAAACATGCAAAAAGGACAAATTTGTCACAAGAATAAGTACATGTATCTTACCACAGATTGTTTAAGTTCCAATCCATCAACCTTTAGATTCCATATTTTATGGAATGGTGGAACAGTTTTTATGTTATCTTCAACAACTACTCTAATAATGAGCAAAATAAACTTGAACAGTTCCTGATCCTGTAGATAGAAAAAGAATTTTGTAAACATATACTTATCCTGAAATCAGTTATCTTAACAAAAATCTATTCTCAATGACTTCATCCTCAAATTTTACAAAATTAAATATCTTACAAATCTATTGTGCAATACTGTGCAATTAAAGATTCTTCTTGAAATTTTTCAAAAATTTGAACCCCCCCGACACTTTGAATCCCTTCTTTAAGAAATTATCCCCATCCTCAATCCAAGCCTTTCCTTTGAGTTTGAAGTATCAAACCTTGAAGTAAAATTTCAGAGAAATCCATACTCCTAAACACAAGTTAATGTCTTGAAAGTACAAAAATGCTTCTTTTTGGCCCCTTATTCCTAAACGGTCGGAACCTGGCATCATCCCCAAAATCATCTTATAAAATTTCATACTGATCCATTTCCTAAAACTAAAGTTAGTGTCTGGAAACCAAATGTGTCTTGGGACGATGCTGAAGCCGATAACAACATCATACCATACACCTTATCGTTATTTAGTCCATTCCAGGAAAAACAAGCATTTATACAACTTCCTGTTTAGGACACCGGCTGAAAAATGGAGGTCATCAGTAGTGAGCTGAGGGAGAAAAATCTTTAGAAGTGATCCACAAGAAACTTTGATATAGTATGATCCACTTTTTTTGAAATAAAAATTGTAGTAAAAAAATATTTTGTTTGAAGTATTTACACTAGTTTAAACAGGTCTCAATAAAAAGTATCATGCATGGTGAATTGTTTAAACAGGGTCCCAGATAGCTTCAACTGGATGAAAGAGTTGTGTAATTTTAGAACTCATCCAGAATATAAATTTATCAAAAACTATTTGCAACAACTTTTCAAACCTCTCTAATGAGGCCAAATTTTTCTGAAAATTAACTGATGAAAAATTGTCTATTCTAAAATATTTAATATTAACACTAATATTCCTTAAATATGGGAAAAAAATAAGTTTTTTTTCTTTGACATGTTCAGTTCAATGTTTTTTTGTTTGTTTTTGTTCAAGTCAATCTGCCAAATCATGGGCCCTTAATTGAGGGGGTCAATGAACATATTAACAACACCTCCATTTTTGGCAAAAAAAAGTTAACAAAAATTGCAAAAATGCTGATAACAGTTGACAAAGTGGGTTGTAAACAGTTTTAGACATCTGAAATTGATCTCAGATAACATTTAACAACACATTAAAAAGTTCCATAATAGGTTAACACAACTAGAGGCTTTCAAGAGCCTGTATCACTCACCCGACTCTACTTGGGTTTTTGAAATCATATTAAAAAAAGATAAAATTTGGCTACAAAGTCACCTCAGAAGGAAAGGAACATTCATGCTATGTTTAATTTCATTTAATTCAGTGGTTCTCTTAAAGAAGTCATTTGTATGCCTTTCCCAAAGGGTCTTATGTTAAAGTAAGTCTCCCGATGGTGGCTATCTTGGATGATGGATCGGCTACAAAGTAACAACAATTGGTCAGCACCTCAGAAAGAACATTCATGCTATGTTTGATTTCATGCCATTCAGTGGTTCTCTAAAAGAAGTCATTTGTATGGATTTCCCATAGGGTCCTACATGTATGTTAAAACTAAAGGCTCTCAAGAGCCTGTGTCACTTACCTTGGTGTATGTGCATATTAAACAAAGGAAACAGACTGATTCATGACAAAATTGTGTGATGGTGATTTGTTTGAAGATTAATCTTTACTGATTATTCTTGATATTACAATTTTCTCTATCTGTAATAAACTCCCCCCCCCCTAGTTATAGAGGAAAATATTTTGTAAAAACTTACCAAAATTTACCAAATTTATGAAAATTGTTAAAAATTGACTATAAAGGGCAATTACTTCTAAGGCCAGGATTTTTTAATTTGTTGGTTTACGGATCCGCCGATCGATTTTGCCTATTTCCAAAATAAAAATAAAATCGAATTTTCAGGCTTATTTTTTATTCTCGCCGACCCTAACAAATGCATTATCCTTGAAAAATAATTAAAATATCCTTTTTATGAAATGAAATGCATTAATCACTAACAGAAGTGATGAAACTTTCAGTTTACGTTTCTAAAAATAGACAAATCAATTATAAATGACCTTGAAATGTCGTTTGCGCAAATAATTTTGTGAAACGAAACCCGTGTTTAAAACCAATTACACAATAAGTTCGTTTCCCTTATTTGTCACCAGTCCGTAGGATGCATGTTCTCATATAAATAGACTTGTCCAAATGTGGACAGGTGGAAGTTCAAGACATCAAGTTAAAATACTGAATTTTAACAAATCATTTGATATTTTCTTGTTTTATAGATAATAAAAAAATATCGTCCATTTGGATAAAAAAACGGGAATGCATGACAACAGATTATTTAACCTGATATTCTCGTTTTTCCAGTGGACGAGTCTATTACGTTTTTGACACGAGAAAATCCATAAACCAACAAATTAAAAAACAGTGGCCTTAAGTGGTCAACTGACCATCTTGGTCATGTTGACTTATTTGTAGATCTTAATTTACTGAACATTATTGCTGTTTACAGTTGATCTCTATCTAGAATAGTATTCAAAATAATGATCAAAACAGATAAATTTCATTAAAAATTACCAATTGGTGGGGGGGAAGCAACCCAACAACCAGTTGTCCAATTCATCTGAAAATTTCAGGGCAGATAGATATTTACAAGATAAAAAAGTTCACCCATGTCAGATTTGCTCTAAATGCTTTGGTTTTTGAGTTATAGGCCAAACACTGCATTTTACCCCTATGTTCTATTTTTAGCCATGGCGGCCATCTAGGTTTGGTTGGCTGGGTCACGCCACACATTTTTTAAACAAGATACCCCAAAGATGATTGTGGCCAAGTTTGGATTAATTTGACCCAGCAATTTCAGAGGAGAATATTTTTGTAAAAGATATATCAGATTTAAGATAAATGGTTAAAAATTGACTTTAAAGGGACAATAACTCCTAAAGGGGTCAACTGACTATTTTGGTCATGTCGACTCATTTGTAAATCTTACTTGGCTGAACATTATTGCTGTTTACTTTTGAACTCTATCTAGAATAGTATTCAAGATAATAACCAAAAACAGCAAAATTTCCCTAAAATTACCAATTTAGGGGCAGCAACCAAACAATGGGTTGTCCGATTCATTTGAAAATTTCAGGGCAGATATATCTTCTGATAAACAATTTTCCCCAGTGTCAGATTTGCTCTAAATACTTTGGTTTTCGAGTTATAAGCCAAAAACCGCATTTTACCCCTATGTTCTATTTTTAGCTATGGCGGCCATCTTGATTAGTTTGACAGGTCAAGCCACACATTTTTTAAAGTAGATACCCCAATAATGATTGTGTCTAAGTTTGGTTTAATTTGGCCCAGTAGTTTCAGGAGAAGATTTTTGTAAAAGTTAACTACGACAGACAATGGACGCCAAGTGAGGCGAGCTAAAAAGTCATTCCCGCTGGCAGATATCTTGTATGAAGGATCAACTACAAAGTAACAACATTTGGTCAGCACCTCATAAGGAACATTTAAGCTATGTTTGGTTTCATTCCATTCAGTGGTTCACTAAAAGGAGTCATTTGTATGCATTTCCCATAGGGTCCTATGATAAACTAAATCCCCCTCTAATCAATTTAAATGTATTGTATTAGATGAACAACACTATTGGAAGAGGGTAGTTAGATGACTACATGTTTCAATACTTTATTGACTACCCTTCTTATGACCCCATATTGTTTAAAGGCTTTACAGCACATTTCAAGTCAGTATGTAGCTAATGGTAATTAATATCTTTGGTTAGCTTGCTTGTTAGCTGAACCGGAAAGTCATTGTTAGGTAAGGTAAACTTCCCTCCTTTAATAGTAGCTTAGTCCTACAGAGATATATTTTTTATCTGTTGGGCTAGTCTACTATTAAAGGAGGGAAGTTTACCTTACCTAACAATGATTCTCTTCCTATCTATGGGAAGGTTGACTATCATTGTAAAATAGGTTATAATAAAAATTGTAATATGGTAATGCCAATGGATAGTCCTTTATTAGTCGACCTTCCGCTCATTTTTTTATTGATAGAAACAAGTGCTTGTGAAAAGTGGTATAAACATGATGCCTTCGACATGAACAAGATAGTGAGAAGGTGCATTATTAACGTCAATATCGTAAAAGTGCTTACAATACAATGATATTTAGACCCACGTAACACGTAAAGCAGTAGCTCAAGTCTGTTTGAGAAGGGGAAAAAGTCCTCTGTAAAAACCTGCTTCTCATCTGATCTTGCTGCATTCTCCGATGTGCTACTACTAGTACCAGCTTCTCCTGCTTCACTAAATTGTGTCAATTCAATTAACGCTTTATGTTTTAGAGTTGCTAAATGCTTTATGTAATTACTCTGCTTTTCCGAGGAAAACTCACAAGAAACACAGTGATACATGTTAGATGCCATCTTTCCATGTGCTTATGCTTGCAGTCAAGAGCTTGAAACAAGCTTTCATACTGGGCTTTATTTAAAACGTTTACAGAACCTATGTTTAGGAGGGTCGTTAGGGGTAGTTTGTACACGAGCGAAGTGAATTGAGAGTAAATTGACGATGAAAGAGAAATAAAAAAACGAATTGTTCTTTTTTTTTAATTAATTTATACACACACGCAGTTACAGTTGAAATAAAAATTGCATGGCTAACAAATAATACCTTTACCACCTCGTTTAACTTTCGTCTGCAACTGCTTCGCGTGACCAAGGAATTGTATATTTCCTCGAGACAGACAAGTTCCTATTGTGAAAACTGAACGAAAGTAAAAAAAAAGCATTAGCAGGTAATCTATATATATTTATATTAAGCTACTTTAAAAAAAAACAATTAATTAAGTTGCTAATTTACATATTATATATTAAATCTATTATCCGCCACATGTACTTGCATTTGCATTTGTGCTAGACCGAATTTTTCTGTCATCTGTGTCCATTTTACATGCCGCGACCAGTGTCCAAAAAAAATGTGTTATCCTTATCTGATCAAAAGTGTGCCGACTGATGTCTTCACGGAGAACGTATGATTCTTTGCTTGCGGAGGGAAAATGATAGTAGCTGAATTATTATTTCTTAACTTGAATTGCTGTAACAATTAATAATCTTATAAACAATAATAAAAAATTGAAAGCTCACCTTGCAATGCAAATTTACTCAAATGCATTTCAGTTTTAATTATCTTGTTCAAAATTTTAAACTAGGTGCGCGGGTTAGTCTGTTCTCTAAATAAATTTTAACGTGCAAATACGGTCATACACTTGCATTATTTATTCAGATAAATCAACGTTAAACAATATTATGCAAATAAAATAATATTTAAGGATTTGCATTTGCTTTAAGTTCCAAGTTACGATGATACTTAATGGTAGCAGGAACATATAAATTTCCCTGATTGTAGCAACCACTAATAAAAATAAAAATCACAAATTAAATCAACCCATCTAATATACCGCGGACAACTGCGCTTAGGCAGCATAACTGTTAGAAAATATGCACGTGTAAAAATAACCCCGAATTCCCGCGGGTCGTTTACCTGTCGTAGCCAAATTTAAATGCGAGGAATGGGTGCGTAGGTTAAATAGCAAACCCTTTTAGTGGCAGTTTGCGAGACGTCTTTCGGCAAATAACGACTTTACCGGCGTCCAATATTCTCGATTTAATTATTTTGAATATTAACTTGTGACAAAGGCCATACTTGTATATTATTACACTTTACTATAGTAACCATGCACTATAATAAATATAACCCTCTTTCCAGAGGGTAACTGCGCCTTGGCGGAATAGCTGTTAGGAGAATATGCACGTCGTAAAAAATACCCCCATATTTCCCGCTCGCAACTGCGCATAGGCAGGAATGAGCGCGTAGGCAAAATAACTCCTTTGGTGGCAATTTGCATGACGTCTTTCAAATAACTACTATGTCAGTACAATAAAATAGTTATGGCCTTCATAGAAGTTAATATTCAAAATTATTACGGACCTCCAGGAAAATAATCCTTTCTCGGTTTAATAATTACACCTTATCATTATTTGTCCGCCATTACTGAATATCACACAAGTTCCCGTAAAATTTTGACGTCATAAAAAAAAAAAATATCTGACGCCACAATTGAAAAGTGATTGTTGTATGCGTCAAAAGTTCAAGCAGCCGAGTCAGCCGGGATTACCGATAAATCACAGATATCATTACCACTTTCCAGCAGGCAACTTCGCATAGGCAAAATCACCTTTAAGGAATATGCACGTCGTAAAAATAACCCCATATTGACCGCGGACAATTGTGAGTAGGCAACAAAAAAACTGAATCAGTACAGGTTATTTCTAAACTTGCATTTAATGGAAGTCAAGAAGAAAGACAAAGTTGCTGCCCAACTTGCATATCGATGAATCTTTGTGGCGTTTCAGGACACAAATAGACAAAGATTTAAATTGCTTCAGTCGCCGGTATTACACTTTCAACAGGTCTTCATACTGAAGTTGGACTTTTAGCCGAAAACACCCATTACTTACAGAACAGTGCAGTTTTATTGTCAATCTATGTACCTCAACTTGTTCATACAAAGAACCGTATTTTCTGTGCAACAAATGCGGAAGGTTTTTCGTTGATAAAACTATCGTACTCTCCTGTGATCGAAGCTTTCCAGTCAAAAGGGGACAAGTTTTGTCGTGATTTAATCGATATAAGACCAATACAATTCAGTGGTTATTTACAAAGTTTAACTGACGAAGACTTTTAAGCCGCACGGTTAGACCCCCTTTTGTTGTAGATCAATGCATTTGAATTGAGACATGCATTTGACCACGGCATTTTCCCAGGTGTTTAAAATGGCTGGATTGTTGAACACGAGTTTGAAAAAAAAAAAAATCTTTAGTTTTCTTACTTTTATTTCTTTCTTACTTTTATTTCTAAATCTTACTATCAACATAAGTCTAACATGGGTAGCAACTTATTTTTGAACTAGTCAGTCAAAAGTGGAACTTATTATTGAGACGAGACAATACTTCTTGTACATGTATCTGTAATTTTGGTCATCATTTAAAGTCATATGAAACGAGTGACCGGTAAAAAATAATGTTATTTCAATTCTAGAACCAATGCATACAAACATCATAAACTGTTTTCTGTGCCCGATTTTATAAAAAAATTTCGCATAAATTTTGTATAAACGTCAGGTTAATCAAGTTGTTGTTTTGAAGCCGAAGTTAAACGATTGTCAAAAAGAATTCTCCAAAAGCTCTAAATTATAAATTATTCAAAAATAGTATAAATTTCGAAACCTACTTTGATATTTTAGATGACAAAAACATTGCTTCTTTTTGTAGATTTAGAACGTTGAACACAAAAATTCCTTTCGAAATTGGTAGATGGCAAAACATTCAGAGAGAAAATCGTATTTGTACTTTGTGCAATTCCGGTGACATTGGCGACGAGTTCCATTATATTTTAAAATGCTCGGCAATAAACAATAGTAGACAACTGCTACTAAAGCATCATTTTATAAACAGACCAAATATTTTAAAATTTCAAGGTCTAATGAATAGTAGCAACCCGTCTGAACTAAACAATCTGTGCAAGTTTTTAAGAATTATTATTAAATGCCTAGAATCTCCTGGGTAATCACTTTATGTCTCTATTTTACATTTGTATTTAAAATTTATACTATGTTAATTTATTTGTATATGTCTCTGTACCATTGTACTTTGGTTTATGAGAATAAAGATATATATATAAATGTTGGTTAACAATCAACGGCAAAAAAGTATGGATATTGAACACGTGTTTAAAAGAGGGACGAAAGATACCAGAGGGTCAGTCAAACTCTGAATCGAAAATAACCTGACAAAGCCATGGCTAAAAAAGAAAAGGACAAACAAAAAACAATAGTACACATAACACCTGACTTTTACGACACGGGTCACACTGAGGTCACTTTCCATACGGAAAACATGTCGGAAAATTAAAGCAATTAAAAGAAAGTAAACTTATAAATGTGAACAGATTAAAGAATTTTTTTCAGAAAAAGAATATATATATAAGTTTTATAATGAAAACTATCCATTGAGTTATAAAAACATATTCAATATTTTTTTCAACTGGAGGTTTCTTAGGACTTTATAGAAAGCTATAAAAAAAAATAGATCAATATTATTTGAGTGAAGAGAGAATATTTGCAATACATCCATTACAAAATATTGTACATGCAGAGGATTTTTTTCTTTATTTCATAATTCACATATATTTTTTGCACAGGGGATCGTAACTGTCTCCCGGGTTTACTATCCATATGAACCCCATATAATGTACAAGTAAGAAAGTGAGAATTTAGTTCATATTAATAAAAAAAAAACTTACCCTCTTCAGTTAGAATAATCACATAAAGATGCCGTTTAAGGCGAAACCTAGTCATTTAGCTTTCCCGAAATTCAAATGCAACAATCTTGGTGTGGTATTTCTCGGTTAAAGACCCATTGGTGGTTTTGAGTTGTTTTGTACACTTTATTTGGGCTGGTTGTTTCTCTTTGACACATTCGCCGTTTCCATTCTTTATCTTATGTCCAAGTCCTACAAACAGAACACATTTTCCAAGAGGGTGTTTCATATATAATGACTAGCGCGTCGGATGTGTATTCCATCACCTCTTTGTCACGTTTCTGGAGCTATACTATTCATTATCTGCGGGTAATTCGCAACTTTAAAATCTACTTTTTGGAAACCCTTTCATCCATCATGGAATATTAAATAAAATCGGATACAGAACATCTATACGAGTACGTTTCTATCGTATTTTTGTTGGAAACAGTCTCACGACATGATATATCGACTGATCATCATGCCATGAAGTTCCCGCCGTTAAAGAAGTCCGTGCATTTCAGAGAATATAGGCGGGGTTAAAGTGTTATAGGCCCAAAACGGGATATTTTATGGGTTATTATATCGAAATTTAAAATAGTATTAAATAAAAATATAAAAGTTTATTTAGATAGTGAAAGTTTCGAAAAAGGTTAAAACCGCTATTCTAAATTTGGGATATGTTTGGTGTATCGTAAATTTCAAGATTTTTTTTTAAACCACCGCGACCATGATTACACCTAAGTTGACCAGTGGAGGTCCTTGTCATTTTTAAAGGGGTCTCAACACATATAAATAAACAGCTGCGCCGCAATATCATGATACAACCGTCGTCTTGTGAAAAAACGTAATAAATGTTTTTGGAATATAACCAGGTTTTGTACAGGATGTCATGCTTAAGTACATCCTGACTCATTCCTAATTTTCCTAAAATCGATTATGAAGTTAATAAAAAGACCGACACAAATTGCTTACAACATTTTTTCTACTTAAATGGATTTTAATAAATATTTACCTTTTTTTTCAAGCTCCATTCTACCACATCTGAAATCCTGACTGTAATCCATGTTATTCAATGGGGCTGCTGGTTGGATTCGTGTGTTAAGTTTTAAGTAATAGAAATATGGCGCGAAATATGAAAAAAAACATCCCTTTATACCAAAAAATCTGTTTCTCAAAAATAAAATAAAGAATAATCACGAAAAAGTATACAGATCTTCAGAGATTAATATAAATAACAAGTGTGTAAAGTTTTATGCAATCATCTTGAACAGTTTCTGCAATACGATGCGACATGTGAAAAAACGACCCCTTTTTTTTTTTTTACAAAAAACACAATAACATTAAAATATACAATATACCATGAAATATCACGTCAAAATTGACGGGCGTACAAAAAGGGGTAAGTGGTGTAATGTTATGCACCATGCAAAAGCTTTAGTTGTGAAATAAAGAGGGCGTTTAGAAAAATACTCAATATTACCGACAATCTATGTTTATGTGATGACAAGTTTCACATTAAAATTATAGACATAGTTCAGTGTTCATTGAACCTTGAAATTAGGGTGTGTTTATAGGGGAAAAAAAATTGAATAGAGAACCAGGTGCTTTGCAGGGCGCAGCTTTATACGACCGTGGTCAAACCATAAACAGTTTGGGCAAACTTGGTCACAATATTCAAGCTTGATATTGACTGAATTTGGATAGTTATAAAAAAAAAGAGTACATAATACAGGTTTTAGTAACACAATTAATATGGTGAATTATCGCTATTATCTGTATTTTTCCTTTGATGTTTTTGTGATAATTTTCATATCACTCGTGTAGCTAGTTTCTAAGGTCCTTAGCAACAGCGTAATAATCTAATTCATGCGCTAGGGTGTCGGCCATTCGGAAAAGATTAGCCGAAACTATACAAAAAATGTTATCGGATGACTTCGCGCTGAAATGTCAACAACAAAAGATGATTTCTCGTTTTAATATTTTACCGTGAATTTCGCCGTTAAATAATTTATTGGAAGTTCATAAAAGTAATAAAATCATGTTTTTAACAAATAAAAAATGTCCTTTTTTACATCAGACAATTAAACAAATCAACGCAGGTCTGTCTGCATGTTCATTTCTTCATACATGTAAATTTCTTCGTCTGCTTTGAAAATACATTATATATTCAACCGTTCACTTCATTTTGATACGTAGGTACACCAAATTACAGCTTATCAACAGTGAAAATGGTCTTTGCCATATTCGAACACGCCGGATGGTCAGATGAGACATCTTTTTTCAAATGAAGGAACTACCTGAGCGACTACATATTTATATCAAATAACCCTCCGCAAAAAAAAAATAGTACCACAAAAGAAAATGCATTATCATCGTATAAAAGTCTTTTTTATTCGAAAATACATATGATAGCGATAAATAGATTATTTATATTTTTTTAAACTCGATGCATTTTCTCATTCTCATCTCAGGGCTCCTCCCTAAGATGAGATGAGAATGAGAAAATACATCTCGTTTAAAAAAACATAAATAATCTATACTATAAAGATCTAACAAATCTATTGCAAAATACTGTGCAACTGAAGATAGCTTCTTGAAACTTTTCAAAATTCGAAATTTTAAAAAAATTTGAAAAAAAGGAATCCCTTAAAAAAATAGTAAACACCTCCATCCCTAACGTTTGGAAACCCACTTGGAGCAACAATCCTTAAACTCAATTTCATGCTTTCCTTTGTAGTATTGAACTTTTGTAGTACAATTTCAGGGAGATCCATTTTCTTAAACACAAGTTATTGTCATTATTGTTTGGAAAAAATAAAAATGCTCCTTTTTGGCCCCATAATTCCTACATCTATGCTTCTTTTGGGCCCCTTTTGGATCCACCCTTCCTAAACGGTTGGAAATATCATCCCTCATATCGATTCCAACCCTCCTTTTGTGGTATGGGACCGTCTGGAAAAAAATCATAAATATCTATCCACTTAAACTCAAGTTATTATCCGGAAACCAATATGTCTTCGGACGACGCAGACGACAATGACATCATACCATTATACAATCGAGAAAATAAATGTTGGGGTCGTATAAAAATGATACGATTAATTTTATTTTCCAAACGAGGTCTCCAGTGGAGCATTTTAATATATACTTAACAATAATGACCTTTTGCAACTTGAAGATAGTATTATACAGATAGCATTCATATGACAAGCTAAAATATTGAAACTCAATAATAATATATTTAATATGTATTTAGGAAGCGCTTCATTCTAAACGTGTGCCCACGGTTAACGCTTTTACAACCATATGAAGTGTCAAAAAGAAGCATTCAATACTTATATTAATTACATTGTTTAGCTATGTTCATGAAAACACGAATTTTATAATTGTTTTATTTTAATTCCCTTGTGCACTTTATTTTGGGACCACGTGTTATCATGAAAGAAAAGTTTTATTTAAGAATCGAATGCTTCTTTTTGTAAATATATTGTGGTGTAAAAGCGTTGACCGAAATTTTTTATGAAGCGCGGAAAAAAATTCCCATGAAAATGGCTTAAACTTATTCCCCAAATGACAACTTTTTCCAAACAGTGCCGTCTCAGTAATAATTGTGCATGAATATTTTACTGAAAAACGCTCATTAAAACATTTTAGGCCTAAAACAAGAGGCTGTCACAACGACAGCAAACCGGTTTTATTCTTGAACATTTATTTGTATCCTGGCAATATCACAAGAACCATTACTGATGAATGGTGAAAGTGAAAATCGTCAATATCAAATTTGACCTCCATTTTGTAGTCAGTATCAACATATTAAAATTTGAAAAGCTTACATTGAATGGTTCATGAGTAAATGCAACAATGTGAATGGATACGCCATTTTACGATCTTTTAAGAACCATAACTTCTGAACGGTAGAAGTCAAAATCGTCATTAATGAACTTGACCTCTATTTTGTCATCAGTAAAAACATATAAAAATTTCAAAAGCTTTGGTGAGAAAATGCACGGACACGACTGGAAATACCATTTTTCAATCTTTCAAGAACCATAACTCCTGAACAATAAAAGTAAAAATCGTCATTTTTGAACTTGATCTCCATTGTGTCATCAGTAACAATATATTAAAATTAAGGAAGCTTTGGTAGAACAGTTCATGCGTAAATGCAAGGACACGACTGGAAACTCCATTTTTCAATCTTTCAAGAACCATTACTCCTGAACGATAAAAGTCAAAATCGTCATTATTGATCTTAACCTTCATTTAGTTGTCTTTTATGTATTTTCAATGATAAGAAGGGGTATTTTTTTAAATGATGGTTTACCTCTTGAAAGGGGTCTGCAAATCGAAGTTCCAGTCAAAGTCATTTGATCCCAATTTGATAAAAATGACTCATACTTTCCTTATAAAAATGGGTAGAGTTAGTTTTGAAAAAAGCCAACAATATCTCTGTGAGCCTTAACTTACACCGCTTACTTTACCGCAAGCTATACAGCTATACCTTTCATAGATATTGTAGAATATCATTGACAACATCATTACAGGAAGCTTTTTGAAATTAATAGGATGCATGGTTTTTAAAACAACATTTGCTAAATCAGCAAAAGTGATTTGTAATGTATCATAGTGGTTTAGATTGAACCGCCATGTCATCAAATATCCTAATGCTTTCCTCGGAAATCGCTTGCATTTGTTCAACGCCTTTTTATTAAAAGACCACTCATGATTAAAACAAGTTGCTTTCTTTAAAAAAAAGAAAAGCAATACATGAACCTAAGACCGCTTACTGCCGAGTCACCAAAAGGTTGTTGCTGAATTTGTGTTTGCTTTTGAATTGAAATAATTATCTGTGAGTAGAAGAAACCAGTTGAAAGAATATATTTACATCTTTGTTATTTTAAAGCTCGAAATATTTGAAAAAAAAATGAATCCTTGTCCAAAGAAATTGAAATCAAAAGTATCAAAAAAAATATAATTGGTGTATAACACTTTTTTTGGTATTTGCAGATCCAGTAATGGCAGACATGCTGAGGAAACTTTTCCTAGGGCCAGTTGAGGTATGCATATAATTACCAATAACTACTATCAAAATGATAAACTGATAGTTGCAAACAATTTCGTTACATGTATAAGCCAACATAATCCACTTTTTTGATTGGCTATATAACAGCAGGCTCACGTCATTCTTTATATCACAATATGTAAACATACACGATAGCATGTGCTTACACAAACAAATTACAACAAGAAGCAATTCAGTTCTTAAATGATAGACGTCCCTTACAGTAGACCCGCGTCAGCGACACTCTGAACCCCATTGTGGATGGGTGAGTGCACATGCTGCCCATACGTCCGAGGGCCATTGTAACGTTGTTTTACAATTGTAAACTGTACAATTGCAGTCATCTAATACAGTCAATGATTCATCTACCAACAACACATCGTCGTGGTTAGAAGGCTGCCCAGCTGATCTACCTAGCCCTGAAAACAGCCGTTGTGGAGTATCGATTTTTCATATAATGAACAAATAACTCAAGTTCACGAATTGCATTTCTTTTTTATACATATGCGGAGAACGGAGAGTTTGAAAGCCCAACGCTTATGGCAATTTTCAAAAGTTAAGATGACATAATTTGGAAAAGATAAACAAATGACCAAATTGGTAACAATAACCATCCTTAATGCATCGCATGCATTCCTCTTGTTCTGACCCTTTCCTTTTTTGTATTGATTTTATTTTGCGTTACAGTTCGTATGAAAAGACTGGGTTTCTCTCCAACAGCATACATGTATCTGTATTTCAGACTGTGTTTTTCGTCAATATCTAATTTTAACTACGTAATGTTTTTTCAGTGGGGATTTACATGCAATATAACGTATGCATAATTTCATTCGGAGAATATGCTTTTTTAATCATTTTTTTAATTGGACACACTACCATATAGACCAGGGCTGCACACAGACAGTTAAGAGTTCTGATTTATTCTTCCATGTAATTTATTCTTCCATGTAATTTATTCTTCCATGTTATTTATTCTTCCAATTTATCTTATATGTATGCTTTTAAAATAACATATGAATGAATAATAATAGTGAGTATTTAGACAAGATATCGGAAATTGGCGAAAGCGTTTTTGAGTTATATATAGTACGTTGGAAGTGTTGACAGCGGTATATACCATGATGCGTGCGTCATTGACGGGTGTATACAATATTAAGTTGATGTGAGCATAAAATGTAATTAAAAAGTTATTTGAATAGAATTATGAACATTGTTGATATTCGTATAGATATCTCACATTAGGTTTCCTGATTAAAATGCCCATTTCTGGAATAAAGAAAATCTCTGAAGTACATTCAATATAATAAAAAAAGAAGATGTGGTATGATTGCCAATGAGACAACTATCCGCAAAAGACCAAAATGACACAAACATTAACAACTCACCGTACGGCCTTCAACAATGAGCAAAGCCCATATCGCATAGTCAGCTATAAAAGGCCCCGATAAGACAATGTAAAACAATTCAAACGAGAAAACTAACGGCCTTATTTAAGTAAAAAAAATGAACGAAAACAAATATGTAAGACATAAAAAAACGACAACCACTGAATTACAGGCTCAAAGCGGTTTGTGTTCGTACCGGCACACGAAGCAGCAAGTAGTGGTGGTGTTACGTAAAATACATTGCATACTTATATTGGTGATTTTGAATCTGTTCAAAGTTTTGATTTTTCTACCCTCTATACTACATTGTCTCACATTCCCATTAATAAAAAAAATCACAGACCTAATTAACTGAGGATTTAAAAAGTCAAAATGTGAATGTATATATATGTTCACACTCTTTTATGTCATTTATAAGTAGCAATAAACCAAAGAACTATGTCAATTGGACATGCTTTGATACTATATCTGCCCTTGATTTTTTACTGATAACATTGTTAATCGCATTCGGGAGATTCTGTAAATCGTCAGGTTATCGGAATTACAATGGGGACTTACTGTGCACCACTTATTGCAGACCTGTTTTTGTATTGCTATGAGTTACAATTCATGACAAGACCAATCGAAACAACATCTGATACACACATTTAATTATATTTTTAGAAATTTTGATGATATTTTGGCTCTCAATAATGACGACTTCAGTATGTATCAACCAAAGAAATTTATCATGTTGAACTAACTTTAAATAAAGCTAAATCAAAAATTACCACTGTCCCTTCCTTTATCTTGATATCTATATCATTAACGGAAAGCTTAATACTAAAATTTATGATAAAAGAGATGATTTTTCATTTCCTATCATTAATGATCAATTTTAAGATGGTGACGTTCCCTTGTCACCATCTTACGGTGTTTATATATCTCAACTTGTACGATTCGCTCGTGTATGTAACAATGTTTTAGATTTTAACGAGAGAAATTTATGTATAACTGAAAAATTATTACATCAGAGTTTTCAGTATCACAAACTAGTCAACACATTTACTTAATTTTATCATCGGTATAAGGACATCATTTGTAAATATAACTCAAAATGCAGACTTCTTATACGTTCAGGTATTCCACATCCTATTTTTTATTGAAATATTCCTTATAAAGAACACAAATGTCTGTATTTACATCAAAAACTTTAAATAGACTTATTAAGAAGGGATATAGTTACGATACTGTTGTTAGGTCATTAAAAATTGCATATTGACAATGCTTTTTCGAGGGGTTCCAATCTGCTCTATCACCCTCTCAGCTATGTGTTATTTATATACTATCACATGGCTGAGCGGTGTATTTAATTCTTTGCTGTAAATTCAATTCATTGTTCTTTGATTTATCGATTTCTGATTGGTCTAGACGAGAGGGTAACATTCAAAAAAATTGTCACCCGCTCAGCCATGTGATAGAGTAAATTGACACCCTCGTCTTAGCCAATCAAAAGATGGCATTTTAACGTGAAGTATAATAATATAAATTGTTCTACTTTAGATCCGTACGCTTCACATATAGTAAACAACTCTAGCATTGCCACTACCAGCTTAAAGTCTCTTCCGAACATTTGAAAATCCAGTATGTACTGATTACCTAAATAAAACAAACCAAAAACAACCCACACACATTTAAACATAACTTTTTCATATCAGCATCTAGTAATTTGTCTACTTCTGATCTGTCACATACCTTATTACTATCTTGACTAATAAAGTTGATGAAAATAATGGTATGAACTTTTTTTTAGTGTTAAAAAATCTTTGGAGATTTTTGTATTCTTATTTCAAATGGTTTTGGGGATGTATAAATACACATCCACGTTAACTCTTTCTTTAGATAATGCTTGATACGATTACAGCACTTGCATTTTTCCTAGATAACATTTTTGTTAGCAATGGAAACTCTGTTTATCATCAAGTTATCGGAATTACAATGGAAACTAAATGTGCACCATTTATTGCAATTGTTGTAAGCCAATAAAACTACTGTATTTTAGAGAAACTTACGTTATCATATAAATGAAAGATAGCAAGATGACCACCGTAAAATTTTAGATGATTCATTTTATATTGATTACTAACCAATAAAAGCCGTACACTGCACATATTCTTACCTAAATGTCTTCTTTATGTTTTAATTTGGTTTTTAGTTGTTTTTATGTGTTTTTTTTTTTTTTTAATATAGAATGATAATGAAGAAGAAGAAATAAACAGTGAGGAAAATTTAGAAAGAAATCAGAGTAGAGTGGTTGGTAGAACTTGAAATTAACTTTAGATATACATATATATTATTTTCTGTTATGTTTTACTAAATCATGCCGCTCATTTGCTGCGTACTTTGCTTTCCTGGCTTTAGACGCGAGAGAGTAGAACTTATCAGAGACTGAAAATGTAAATTAAAAGTTATCAGCAACTACACAATATGGGATGAGGCATTATTTTACTTATTTCCAACAAATAACTGTTTAAGGAAAGGAATGAAGTTTAAACGTTGCACATGTTGTTGTCTGTGTGTTTCTTATCGCGTTTTATTATTAAAACTGTACATAAGTTTAGTTTTTGGAATGTTTCCCTTCTTTATCCTGCATTTGGTAGTCTTACTATACAGATACAGCCCTACAGATATCACTATTGTAAGGGACGACATCAAAAGTTCAATGAAGGATAAAAAAACTTAATTCACATAGTTTTTTCACTGACCCCCCTCATAACTTAATTTGAGAAAATTTATTGACCTATATGGATACATGTAAAAAATAAATGTCGGATAACCAAATCTTGCAGCAGTTTTATTTGAATTATAAAGTTTTTTATCCTTCATTTATCTTTTGATTTCGTCCCTAACTGTATACTTTACAGATATCGCTTTTAATCTTTTATGATCATTTGTGAACAATGGTATTTTACCTATGATCATAATGATGACGTTGTCCGTTTTATGTCAATTTCGTTAGCATCGTCACATGCATGCTTAGTTTCTAGCGATAATTTTCCATCTCAAGCGAGTAGCATGATATGAAAACTATCACCAAAAAAGATCAAAGGAAAATGCACATAATAGCGATAAACTTAATATATTATTGATTGGGTACAGACCGTTATTTGGTTCCGAATAATCTATCTCGATTTGTCCATGCAGACTCCACGCGGCCTTCGCGTGATTTTACTCTTTTTAGAATAATTTCGTACATATTAGGAATTACGAAATGCACTTGATTAACTTTACTCATTGAGAAACATTTTCTCCGAGAAAAATTTCCTATAGAACTTACGCAGATCTCACTTGATTGTGCTATTCATAACAAAAAAATTCAGAGTAGTCATATGAAGTTGATTTGACCCGTTTTCGAATTATATGTAATTTTAAATCACTGCATTTGGATCTCCTTTGATACTCTTAATGTTTTCTTAATAAAATTTGAAGTGTCATATCTGCAATAAATTCCAATTTCTGACATAGTTTACTTTTTAATAAACACGAGTATACACTGGCATGTACGTACGCTGTTATACGAAAAGTTGAAAAAGTTAATTTCTTAAAAAAGAAGAGCAATACGTGAACCTGAACCTTATTTTTTGTTACAGATCAGCGCCGAACTCAGTAATTATCATATACAGCAGATGGTAGCGTAACCCCCTCTAAATATCATAAGATCGTCCCATTAAACCCGCTCAGTCTGAGACCCCCGAGTTTTTTGTGGGGTTCGTGTTTCTCAGTCTTTAAGATTTCTATGTTATTTTGTGTACTGTGGTTTGTCTGTTTCTTTTTTAAACATGGCTTTGTCAGTTTATTTTTATACTTACGAGTTTGAATGTCACTTTTGTATCTTTCGCCCCTTTTTCTGAAAACAGTACAGCTACCTTTTTTTTCTGTAATTCACTAGACGATAACAAATAAGTTTTTGCAAACTAGTGTGATGGAAGCAAGAATTACATATCGATATATTGTAGTGTAGCCTTTATAAACAACATGTCACAGGTAGGATTGTAAATGAGACAATTGTCGTTTAAAATCCCAAACAACTTAGATGTAGCAACTATAAACAAGAGTTGACACAGACTAGTGTGGATAGTATCTGTCATTCTGAGAGTTGCATGGAACGTTGAGTCAACTCACAAAAGATACCCCCACTTTCCGTGTTCAATATACTAAATTAGTTCAATTGTCTCACTTGAAATGTTTAGGACTAGAATTGTTTTGCTTCATGTAAATTCTTAGACTGTGTGCTGCAAGTGTGTAAAGTGTCATAAAAATCGATCAAGCCGCTAAGGAGGAGTTGTATTTACGTGACATGTTACCACATATTACAATATTAAAAACAAAATACGTTAAACTATCTCTAACCAGGATTATTTTCCTTCATGCACAGTCTAGGGTTATGTACAGTAAGTGTGTGAAGTTTCATCAATATTAATCAAGTGGTTAAGGAGGAGTTTCGCTTACGAGACCTGTTATATCACATATTGCAAAATTAAACTAAGTAATTTCATTTTCTCTCTTGAAATGTTTCGAACCAGGATAACTTTCCTTCATGCACATCATCAGGTTGTGTATTAGGACTATGTAAAGTTTCATAAAGGAATCTGTCCATTTGTTTGGGAGAAGTTGTGCTTACAAGAAGTATGGATAGACAGACGGACTGACGGACGGGGGATTCCTATATATCCCTCAAAACTTTGTTTGTTGGGGGTTTAATATTATACGGCTTTCAATATTGAGCAAAATACATACCTTTTTATCATATATTTTAACTTGAAATCAGATTCATTATAATTTTATTTTGCAATCGCCATTCTAATGCAACAACGTTTGTAATGTTCATTTTGATTGGATAACGTCACTTTTTTACATTGCATCAATTGACAATTGATGCTATGGGACGTACGCGCAAGCGCAGACGGCATATGACAGATTTTGATTACATGTTTTAACGTTGTTTTCTGTCAGTTTCATTAGAATGGAGATAACAATATTGTATTTTAAGCTCCGACGGCATCAATTGGGGATTTAATGGTCGCAAATACCCGTTTACTGTCTCCGCTAACGCGTCGCCAGTAAACTTAATTTGCGACCATCAAATCCCCAATTGATGCCGTCGGAGCTTAAAATGAAATACAGTTATCTCCTAAATGGCAGTCAGCAGGGTTTAAGAAAATCAGTTGTTCGACCTGTAAGTCAAATGCGTTTTGGTTAAATATACTTTTTCACTTTTTTGGTCTTTTGCAAAATGTGGTTTGTGCTGTATTAAGACCCTTCTACAACGAAATGTGTTTTACATGCACACGTATAAAAAATGCGGTTTTTATCCAACGCAATCATAGGTTTTAACGTAGTTTTCAATTTAGACGCTGGGTATATATATTCTCTTCTTTTTGTGCTATTTTCACATTTTTTCATCGGTGTGAGAAATATTTATCATATACTTGGCATTAATATGATAGCTTTCGCATATGTGTAACGAACGGAAGTACCGTGACAAGCCATATTTCCCCACCCAGGCTGATAACCCATATCAGCTCGGTCTGATAACCCATATCAGGGGCGTCTCGTGCAAAAACCCATAACAGTGCTTCTTCAAGACTCCGTCTCGGGCTGGTATGGGGGTCTCGGGATGATACCCAGGCTGCTATGGAAAAGGCCATGTATTAATCTCTATATAATAGCAGGAGTTCTATTCAAGCCTCTGAAAAACATTAAACTATATCATTGCTGGTATTTTATTTGAAAAAGTTGCGGTAACCAAAAAGTACTTGCATAAATAAAATAAATGGACACAGGTGTCATTATTCTTCAAAATTTCAAGCGCATAACAACTAAAGAGTTCCGTAAACAATCTCCAGATGGTCCAAAAGGGGTGCGATATGTGGTATGCGATACTTGGTATGCGATACGTGGTATGCGATACTTGGTATGCTATACTTGGTATGCGATACGTGGTATGCGATACGTGTTATGCGATACGTGGTATGCGATATTTGGTATGCGATACAGGGTAGATGATACAGACTGCAAAAAAGAACCTGTATTAAATATACAAAATTTCTGTATTATATATATATGATGACGTATAATATCAAATTAAATATGTTTATGAAATTAAAATTTGTATTATTTAAAGTCTGTACATTCTAATTAACTTGATTTCTTTCATTAACTAGGAACAATTGGGATATGTTCCAGATAGTTTTGAGGACCAGTCACTGTCAATATCTCAGATAGTTGATAGAATTGATGAAGGTGAATTTTATTTGATGTTATATATTAAAGAGTCTTTTATAATCAAAATACAGGATAGAAAAAAAATCCACTGATTACACAAACAGTCTACTTTGCTATTTATGTATGTAATTTTGATTGACATGGCGGCATTTCATGTTTAAGCTATTCTCAAAAATAACAATAACACTTTTTGACAAATGAACATAATTAATTTAACTTTTTGTTTGATATCAACTAGCTATTCAAAACATTACTGCCAAGTTTTGTCAAAATCAGATTAGTAGTTTCAGAGAAACATCAGTATTTAGTATTATACAAATATAACCTTTGTATGAGGTCGATACAAGGATATATTGACCTGAAAGAAGTATATTGACTGAGGACGAAGTCCGAGATCGATATACTTCTTTGGGTCGATATGTCCTGTATTCGCCTCATACAAAGGCTATATTTGTTATATTATTAATTTTCGACCATATTTGTATCAAATTCGTCATTTAGGGTTTTTTGGAATTTTATAGATATTACATTGTCTCCTTGACAATAACAACATATAAGTTGTTATTTTATTTACTTTTTTTTTTACATCTTATGTATTTGAAGATTTTTTCAGCCAAATTATCGATAACAAATATCATGTGTTTCAAAACGTTAAACAATATCCTGAAATTCATTACATGACGTCACACAAAGTATTTAGATATTCTGAAAATAACCGTGTGATATGCTTTTTGCCGGTCAATATGCTTTTTGCTATAAGCCGTTTTCTCACACCTTCGAAAATATAGTTAAACATGTGAATCAAATTTGTTAAAATATACGAATTATTAATATCATGATATACAGCGATTCAAGTTATTTCTTTGAAAAAGCCAAATCATGCCGCAGCCGGATTAAATTCACAAGCTCGAATCCCCGTATGGTTTTACTGACCCCATATATACCGTATTACGTCACTAGCACACTATGTAACGAATTTATCTTAACTTGTGAAATTTAGACAAGTGACCTTTAAAATGATCAAGTGTTCAATACTGTAAGAAACTACTTTCATTGATCCTACAAAAACAGATGCCAACAATAACAGCTTGTAAGGTTTAAATGTATTTTATGAATTTATTTTCATCTTAAGATGGTACCTAACACCTGAACTAAAATTAATTTGGCTTGTTTAATTTTCTTAAAATTTTGACAAAGTATTTACTTTGAACTTTTGACAAAATATATGAAATTCAAAAAAATAGAACCAACCGTTTAATCAGAAAAAATACAAAAAAAATGGTTACAACCATGTATCTCCCTGTAGTGTAAAGTACCACCTTAATCATCAATTTATTCGTCTGTTAAACCTCAAGGATCTTTTCTCAGTATCGTTTTGTTTTTATAAAGGGACGCAATACCACTACTAACCGTATATGAAATAAGCCCTGCCTCCCTTCTAAACTTATATCTATACTATTAAACGAGAAGACCTCATTTTGGGTGTCGCTTCTCTTCCTTTCACATAAATCAATCATCATGCCTCTGTGTCATGCATAGTCGCATTTGTCATCCATTCTTATGATTAATCACTTGATTCAGATTGAGTTATTTTGGGAGAAAAATGACAAAAGGAGTCCGGAAATGATTCAATCATCAGACTGACTTTTAGTCATAGATAAGACTTCCTGTTTGAAACATTCACAAAAACAACCAATCTTACGATAGATAACAAAAAAGAAAAATAGATAAGCCAATCAGAGCGTTCTCCATATCATGATGTGTAGATCGCAAGAACCACAACTATTATACCTCCTTAGAGAGGACAATTATTTTTCGCGTTTATCTACATGTAAACTACGATTATACTTCTTTAATATATTGAGAATCTCTGTATTCTGTCTACTATTTTTTTTTAATGTTTACTATTCAAGGGAACATAACAGTTGCATTTATATCAAAATAAGTAAAACATGTGACACAAGTACAACCAATCGTAGAGCGTCTCCATATCATGGTGTTTAGATCGCAAAAATCACAACTATCATATCCCTTAGAGAGGATAAATATTTTTCGCGTGTATCTACATGTAAACTACGATTGTACTTCTTTAATACATAGAGACTCTCTGTATTCTGTCAGGGAATTTTTATATATAATTTATCGTTAAAAGGGAAATAGTGATTTGGCAAAAAAGAAAGTAAGGTAGAGTTTAGAGGGAGGCAGGACCTTTTTCGGACGTCGGGATCGGGTGTTTTTAAGCTCGGGATTTGGGAATTGCAGAGGCGGATTTATGGGGGGCGGGCCCCCTCTTAGGTCAGTCAGTGGGCCCCCACTTATGAAAATTTCTGGATCCGCCACTGAATTGATCCTTACGGGATGCGGGAATACATTTTTCGATTTCGGGATTTGAATTTCTTTAAATTCTGCATCTCTGGATTTCATGGTTTTAAGCCCGGAATTTCGGGATCAGGATCCCTCCGATCGACAACCCCTCAAATTAACATTAGTCGGTATTAGTCATTTATACATGATTCAAATCCTACTATTGGCATATTAATAAGACTCTCAAAAAAGCACTGATGGATTGTCATAGAAGCATAATTTTTAGACTAATAATGGTCTATATATAAGCAGTTACATTTATTTCATGTTTGAAACGGTGCAATTTTTTAATTTGATTTGACTTTAACCAAAAGAAGCATTGTAGCAAGGCGGGAGAAGAATAATTGTGGTCGTAAGCCAGAAACACGAATATAATTGAATTTAACAGATTGGAAACAAATATCGCACTTTGGAAAAAGGGAGATATCTTTTATGTTATTCTCAATTCATAATATCTTTTACAAAAAATCATCCTACAACAGTTCACAAGCTGTATATGCCCACGATTTCGCGGGTGTGTTCTAGTATTCTTTGAAATGTATATGAAATAAGATAAAGCCAAGTTAAAACTAATTCATGTACAATCTGACTGCACAAATCACACATTAAGTATGTTTGTCTTAATAATTCATCTCATTTAGATCTGTAGTTTAAGTTTTTTTGTTTTTTTTTTGGTGACAAAAATTGCAACTTATTCAACAAGTCTATCTCTATAACTCATATTATGTTTCAGGAACTAGTGATAGAAATGAAAATGGCACAGGTAAGGTATATAGGCAATTAATCATCTTAATTTTTTGTGACTGCAAACACCAACGTTTATTTCATTATCTCCTTCAAGCAATTGTTTCAGAAGAGACATTATATGCTTACTCGTTTATTTTTAAATCAATGAATAAAGTTATCAACTGCCATGTCAGGCAAGTGTAGCGAATGTCATTTTTTTGCAAAATGCAAGACGATCTTAACGTTGCCAGGGTAACGTCGTCCATTTTATAAAATTGGTAATTCAAATATCACATCTCTATATTTTGCATATCGTCTCCTTCACGGTTGCATTGGTGAAAAAAACCGTATATCATTCACCATCATTATCGTTGTAGAACATATTTAATTGTGTGGTTTTCTATGTTGTGATGCTATGCTATTGTTTAAAAAAATAGGGAGAAGGTTTAACATTTGATACCATTAAAACGTTTAATTATGCTGCAAATGTTTGCGCCTGTCCTAAGTCAGAAATCTGAAGTACAGCAGTTGCCTTTTGTTTTTGTCATTTATACGTGTTTCTCGTTTCTCGTTTTTATATAGATTCGACCGTTTGTTTTCCCGTTTGAATGGTTTTACACTAGTTATTTTGGGGCCCTTTGTAGCTTTTTGTTGGGTGTGAACCAAGCCTCCGTGTTTAAGGCCGTACATCGACCTATAGTGGTTTACTTTTATAAATTGTTATTTGGATGGAGAGTTGTCTCATTGGCACTCACACCACATCTTCCTATATCTATATTAAATTTTCTTTTATAAATAACAGCATTTATACCGGACGATTTTGCATTACTAGTATAAGCCGGCGGTCATTATTAACATTAAAAAAATACAATCTGTAATAATCAATTGATCAACTAGCTGTTTACATTGAGATATACCTCGATTACGCCTTCATAAGATATTTTTGTAAGATATCGCAAAAAAGAACCCCTTCTAAAAAAAGCAGAAATCTGAATTGCCTTGATCAGACCTTTTTGCCTTACAATTGATTTGTCCTTCATATCACCGTTATTTCTTTAAATACTTGATTGTTTTGACATTTTAGAATAAATAAATTTGGTGTATTTACTGTCTTCTGATTGGTTAAAATTATTAGTTTTATTTTCAATGTTGTCAATTTTTATGGCGATAAGCCCACTCTGACGTTGTGTATGTATACGCCAACATGTGTGTATGTTGTTATTGTTTATATAAATAATATAAAAAGTTCTTTGGGCCTTATTTTTGATGACCATTTATTTATAATGAATGGCAATAATTTATTTTGATTTTATTTAAGAATTGAATGCTTCTTTTTGTAAATTTATTGGGGTGTAAAAGCGTTGACCGAAGTACATTTTGTATGAAGCGCGGAAGCGTTTCATTCTAAAAATGTGCGCACGGTTGACGCTTTTACATTCCTATAAAGTTACAAAAAGAAGCATTCAATACTTATAATTACATTTTTTAGCTAAGATCATAAAAACACGAATTTTATGTATTTTTTAAAATTAATTCAACTGTGCATTTTTTTGTTGGACCACGTTATCATGAATGAAAAGTTGTATTGAGCAATGCAACTGCTTACGGAATACCGCGTGATGTGCAGTTAGCCAATCAGAATAAAGTATTATAATGAAACATACATCTAATGTAATTATTTCTGACACTGCTACAAATTGATTGAAGAAAAATTCACTGTAACTTATATTTTACAGATAGAAATATCTTCAATGCCCTCAGTAATATACAATCAGAGATGAAAGAACTCCAAAATGCTGTTTTGCTAAGCAACAGATTTAGAGTTGAAGGACAGATAAGAAAAGACCTGTCAATCATTGCAAAGAACAATTTTGGAAAGAATATATTCAAAATATCAGACAGTTGCAAAGTGAGTGTTAAAATGTGTTAAGCCGTTAATTGGTTTATTTTGTCACTAATACGGTTTTCATAAAAACCCTTGTGATGCATAAAGCTAGTGACGACTTAATGAAACGTTCGTACAACCGGCTGCAGAGAACTTGAATTAATATATAAATGATATGGTACTAGGAGTTTAAAATAGAGGTAACCGTCAGAATATTGAAGGGAGTTCCAGAAATTAAATTTGAGCTTAATATATTCCCGAAAAAGCATGATATCACTCTAGTTACGTTCGAATTAGTTTTATCTATCGTCGTAACACAGTACGTGATATATATAACACATGAACTTTTAACAGATCAGCTAAATTACCTATCGTGGAGGATCTTACAAATCAATGTAGGGTACAGTCATAGAAATGATTATATTATAAGTACGTCTGAACAAGCGATAACCCTACAACATATATGTATCAATCGGACAGATGCTGCAATTTATTCCAATGAAAAAGCCGTAATGGCCAAAACGTATGGATTTATGTGTTACATTTTTTTTATGTAATATATATATATTGTATACATCCTTCAGTGTCGATATGGCATGCAGTATGTTGGCGAGACAGAGCAGCCATTCAACAAACGCATGAATGGTCATCGAAGTGACTACACTTACAAGTCCGACCTACCCGTAAGTCGTCATTTGAGATCACCTGGACACACACAAGCTGATCTCAAAAACCTTACCATCACAATCATAGACCACAACGAGGGTTGGTCGAAGGTCGACAGAGTCGCTCGGGAAAGATTTTGGATAAGAAAGTTACGAATAGTTTCCCTAGAGGGCATGAATGAAAAAACATAGAACGAGTCCCTCATTTTCCTGTGACCACCTGTTTCAAACAACGCCGGATTTAGTACTGGCTTTACAGTTCGAAATTATTTTTAAAAATAACAGTTTAAATTACAGGTTTCCATTGATTCGGGATGATGTATAAGTACGTTGCCACGTTCAATTATTTTACCTCATTATATAAAACTTATTTTTTGAGGACTGCCCTCAATGCAGTTATAACATCTCAACTGTCACAACCTTTGCAAATCTAGAGTTGTGCCAGTTCACAACGAAAATAAATATTTTCATTTGGCATATCTTTGTTATCTTTGCGCCGTGTTTGGAAATTTTAAAATTGTATCAGCGGCTGTGGTGTTCGCTTAAATTGTATAAATTCAAGATTTAGAAAAAAGTATCTAAGTTTGAATATATTGACATGATTCATTTGACATCGTGATATTATTGAAGAAGGATATCTGTTATCCAAAATATCTAATATTTGTATATTTTATAGTTATTTAATGGTTATGTTGTACCCTTTTTGACTTGTTTTGTTTTGTTATATTTTGAGTCAGATTGTTGACAAATAGAAATATAAACCCGCCGCATATTTGCGCCTGGACCAAGTCAGGAGCCTCTGGTCTTTGTCAGTCCTGTGTTATTTTTGATTTTAGTTTCTTGTGTACAATTTAGAGTTTATGACGTTTTTAGTTATTCTATAAATCTTCACACGCTTAAAACACATGTCTTATGTCTATCTCTAGATTCGCCTTTTTTTGGACACAGTAACACATCGACTATTGAAGTTATATTTTTATAAAGTGGATGTGGTCTTGTGGTGTAGACGATCAATGCATTTGTACCGGGACATATATTTGGAACCCCCTTTTTACTCTGAGTTAGAACAGCCCCACCACCACTCCGGCCTTTTTTTAAATGACTGGATCTGTCCTGCATAGGATCGTACAAATTGATGTACGATACAGTCACAGAAATATGATTATATTATAAATACGTCTGAACAAGTGACAACTCTACAAGTGAAGGTGATACAAGGCTGAACACATAAACATATTATATAATTCGTCTATATAATAATAGTTTCACGGGTGCATGCTGTTATAAACACTCGTATATTTTTATCAGCATAACGCTGTTCAAAGAATAAACTGGCTACATATTAGAATTACGTTGAACAATATTTGCATGACGGAATGCAAGATCTGATTTGAAACTGATGAACTACTGAGGGTACAGTTATACGTTGCATTATTGTTACGTAAATACTTTTCGATCTATGTGGGTCAAGGATTTACAAAAAGGTTGCGTGAAACCCCAGCGAATGTCGTTTCTGTTCAGAAGACGCATATTTTCAATAATTGAAAAAAAAATATAATAGATTTTCCATATAATACTTTATAATAGTGTCAAGAGACGACACAAACCAACCTGTATTTGTTTAGAGTATATTTAATTGTTTGGTTTATTTTGGTATAGAAATTGACTGTCAATATACTTCGGGGCTTTACTAAATGTTTTTTGTTAATGGGTTTCACCCATAGAAAACACAAACCCACTCGTATTTTTTGTCTACCTGATGAGTTAAGCCTTTTTCAACTGATCTTTATAGTTCGTTCCAATCTAATTGAAATATAGATCTCCGATTTCGTTATACTACGTTACTCATATGTAGTAACGTAGTATAACGAAATCGGAGATCTATATTTCAATTAGATTGAGTTCGTTCTTATGTTGTACTGTTATACCATAGTCTCAGGTTAGGGGAGGGTTGGGATCCCGCTAACATGTTTAACTCCGCCACATTATTTATGTTTGTGCCTGTCCCAAGTCAGCCTGACAGGAGCCTGTAATTCAGTGGTTGTCGTTTGTTTATGTGTTACATATTTGTTTTTCTTTCATTTTTTACACAAATAATGCCGTCAGTTTTCTTGTTTAAATTGTTTCACATTGTCTTATCGTGGCTTTTTATAGCTGACTATGCGCCATGGGCTTTGCTCATTGTTGAAGGCCGTACGGTGACCTAGAGTTGTTAATGTTTGTGTCATTTTGGTCTTTTGTGGATAGTTGTCTCATTGGCAATCATACAACATCTTCTTTTTTATATCCAATCTTAAATTTTGTTCGAGGCTCCATACGAGTGTTTGCAGATTTTAGAGTTACTTTTCTAAACGTCCAAATCTAGCAGGCATTCACCACCTTTCGAAGAGGACGGAAATGAGCAGGGAACCAGCATCATCTTCTTATCCTTCTGTTAACTGTAAGAAGCAACACTGTATCTACAAGTTACTTAGTTTTGAGAACACAATTCATGAGCTGAAGTTTACGATACATCAGCCTTTATGTTTATTAGATTTAATCCCAGATTATTTTAAACTATGGTACCTGTAAAATCAATTAACCGTTGTCATTGACTCCAGCGGGACTTGACTATCGTGGCAAACTGAACTTAAAATGAAAAATCATATGTAATCCAACCAAATGCTTTATACAACGTTTACCAACTGGACGACAAGTAATAATCTACCTAAATGAAACGGAGGGACACATGGAGTTATAACAATTCATACCCAGGTTGGGAGTTATGGGTTATAGAAGGGCTTTAGTGGTTGACGTTTCTACCACCTCCTTAATTGGCTAGTTATACTTTAAAACAGTTTGCTGGGTGGCAGTGGAAGTTTCTAACGAACTGAACTGGCTATACAGCCTTTAGCACGGTTGTATGGCTTACTGAATATCAAATGGAAATTTATAACGACCTTGACTGGCTATACAGACATGGCATATTTACCATGCTAAATAGCCACAAATGGAGGGTTATACCGACCTTGACTGGCTATCCTGCCCTTGCACGGTCGGTCATTATTGTATATATATATATGGAAGTGTTTAACGATCTTAAGGCTTTATAGCACTGTCACGGTCGGCGGTCATTAATGCAACATATGGAAGTTTTTAACGATGTTGACCGGCTTTCCAGCCCTTGTACGTTTAATGCAACAAATGGAAGTTTTAAACGACCTTGACTGGCTCAACGTTTAATGCAAAACAAATGGAAGTTTTTAACGACCTTGACTGGCTATACAGCCCTTGCACGGTCGGCCCTGGCTTGCGCCTTTTTGGGCATTAAATAATTTACGTTTAATGATCGTGACTTCAAAGTACTTATCTAAAATATATAAGTTTCTCGTAGAAGGTAATGAAAGGTTTTGCGACGATGCAAATACTCAATTTTAAAATATTAATGAATTATCTTTAACTAATGAATTCAAATATCAAAATCTATGAAGTTTAACAAATATATACGTATTAAGTTTCATGTAAATTAATTAACAATGAAATACATTAAATATGAAATTTGGAGTTACCAAGGGAGGTAATAATTAATTCATAGCGATATCTGCTACATGTAAATCATACACATTTTGCGCATTCACAATTATAAGTTCGTACAACCATGGAAGATGGAAGTATTATACTTCCATGGTACAACTGAATAATGAAGGCACCATTAGATTTTTATAGGGATGCTAGGATGAAATATTTTGGCTTACATTTTTATTAAGTCGTATAATCTGACCTGCCTCATCATTTTTTGTCTTATTCGCCGGTTCTTGATATTTTTTTTTTTTACAGTTTTCAATATTTGCCTACTTACTTAGTCCTTGCTATGCCCGATGGCACATAGGGCAAGAACAAGTTTTCTACGCTCTTCTCTGTTGTTTGCTTTTCTTTTAACTATGCCCCAGGTATATCATCTTTCCTCAATACTTGGTATAACATTATTTGTGTCTAGCACTTATGATTATCTGTATCGAAATTTTTACATAAATACTCTGGAACATACCTGATTTATATTGAATACATGGTTTGATCTTAATTGACTAACTTTATCTTTACTCTTTGTAGACTGAAGTCAGTGTATTAATTAGGGAGGAAATGGGAAGACCGGCAAAACCTTCAGAAATACAGGAAGGGTTATCCTTTATAAAAAGAAAATTTTGCACTGAGTATAGGCCAGCTATGTTAAGAACGGTAACTTTATATCTTCAGTAATAAACTTTTTATTTCGAAATCTTACAAGAACAATAAATGATGTGTTGCGGTGTAACCATATTAAGTTAATCAAGCACTTAATGAAGCAAGTGAACTAATCAGCTATTACAAAACGGAAGTCAAGAAACAAAAATAAGCATATAAGAATAGTAAAAACGGAGAACGGAACAATTATATAAATATGATTAAAACAAAGATAGCTCACTCACATCACAGCAAGTGCACGTAAATCAATATCTGCGTTTTACACAGATGAGTATACCAATTACCAGTTTTTCGAATTCCAGTTAATACGATAAAAACTAAGAATTGAAATTGGGAATGCGTCATAGATACAACAACCCGAAAAAAGACAGCAATAATTGTCTGTGTTATGTAAAACTTTCATTTTAGTCCCCTAGTAAGTCGTAAAAAAGGTCGTTAGCACGTCAGGGCAATCTCAGACAATACCTTTAGCATTCGTGATTGTAATTACGTAAAGAAACATGTTACATGTAAGAGAATATGTTGCTAGACACATTTTTGGCACTATCTTTATCTATCGCATTTGACGATACACTGGTAAAAATTTACGTACATCACCAACAATATCCGGTTAGCGATGATGAAAAGTGGACCAGTTTATAAAAAAAATATATGCTACTATCAATTATAGTCAAACCTGTCATAATGTTTGAAGTATATTCTATCATCTTCATACAGTATGTAAATGAACTTATATGTGATTGTTTCCCGTGTTTACAATTGTAGCTTAAAGCAACTATGACCATGAGCAAAGAAAAGCAACTGAGGCGGCTTTTTAGAAACTTTACCGACCCCTCAACTTTTAACAACTCAGTGGTCGAGAAAAGGAAGAAGTTGGTTCTCGTGATGGTAAATATATTTAAAAAAAACAACCCAGTAATTATATAGGTAGCACATGTAGCATATAAACGACAACAAACATGTCTTTCCATGTTTTCGATATTTCGGTACCACACGATAAACTCCATAGTATACTTATAAGTACTGATTTCACGATTAAACTTAACTAATTTTTCATTTATGAATGATGATGATTGTTTCTTTTTCTTGCGTTATGTCGCTGTATCCATGTGTCTGTCGTGTTCTTCGTGTTCTTACTGAATATTATTGAACACAATCTGTTTTAATGGTATACTATAACATCAAAGCATATACTGTAAAAATCAGTCATATTACAAAATAAACACGTCTTTATTACATGTTAAGGATTCTATTTGATATATGAACACATGTGTAAATAAGAAGGTGTAGAACAGATACCACTGAGACAACTCTCCATGCAAGTCATAATTTTATGGGTTAAAATGCGGTCTACAAAACGGAACCATTGCTCACACCGAACAGTAAGTTATAAACAATTCAAACAGAAAAAACAACGGTCTAATCTATATACACAACTAGAAACAAAAAACACATACGAACCTCATCAACAAGCAACAACCACTGAACAACAGGCCCCTGACTTAGAACAGGTGCATATAAAATATGTAGCGGTGTTTAAGCATTTAAACAAGCACTAAACAAGCACATAAAATAGTTTAAACATTTTTAATATGTTTAAGAATGAGAGTGTTTAGCATTTACTCATGAACCGTTCAATTAAAGCTTTCAAAATTTTAATATGTTGTTACTGACAACAAAATGAAGGTCAAGTTCAATAATGTCGATTTTGACTTTTACCGTTCAAGAGTTATGGTTCTTGAAAGATCTAAAAATGGCGTTTCCATTCATATTGTTGCATTTCCTCATGAACCATTCAACCTAAGCATTTCAAATTTTAATATGTTGATACTGATGACAAAATTGCGATCAAATTCAATATTAACAATTTTCAATTTCACCGTTCATCAGTTATGGTTCTTGTGATATTGCCCGGCAGGACACAAAATAAATGTTATAAATCCGGTTTGCTGTCGTTGTGACAGCCTCTTGCCTCTTGTTGTTTTCATCTGAATTGCCATTAGATATTGAATAAACAACTAGCCATTCATTCATCCCTCAATTTATTTTCTAGAGATTTATGCAGAGAGAAAACGTATTAAAGGGCACCTTTTGGACCAAAGTCCAGGCACTTTATGACCAAATAGAAGGTCATAGTGAGGAGAAAAAGGTGGAGCTGTACAGAAATTTAGTACGAGTGGATGAAAGAACAGCTGCTACCGAACAATAAAATTATTTAAAACAAATTTTTTAACTATTTGCCATAATGTTGTCTAAGATATCTCAAACAGTTGAAGCTATATAACAATGTCTAAAAATGTTTTCTTCAGTTTAGATTTTGTTTCAAAGGACTGCTTTATTATGGTAAACGTTATCCATCTGTTATAACTAGGTGTTGATACGTTATCCTATCTTTAGTTATAACATTTCACGGATTCATCCCTCGATTTAAAATCAAAACTACTGTTGGCAAAGTTGTCATACAAGCTAGACATTACCATAAAGGAATTTTTCTTCTTTGAGAGTTTGTTGCTTAAGTTAATATGGATGTCTTCATATGTCTGCATATGAAACATGATTGTGAAATGTTATTAAAAAGATCATTGTCAACTATAAGCGGAAGTACAGGGGTAAAGGGTTATCGTAAACTAGATACTTGTATATGTTATTATTTTTACAACCGTTCGGGAACAAGCGCCATTGCATGTAGTACTGACACTTGAGTAATGAAATATAAGACTCGTTTACACAACATTATATGACTGCAGTAAAACGTACCACACAAAAAATAAATTTGAAATGTCTGATAGTAACATCGCTAAACCAACATAAAAGTGTCATGATACATTTCTAATTTGAATTTCGTGAAAATACATTGCAGCAACAAGTTCCGATATATGGACAGACGATAAACCATATATTAAAAAAATTAAAGACATCTAAATTCAAACTTTAAAGATACATGTTGTTTGAACACTTTTCCCAATCTTATCTGAACTTTAAAGTAAGCCAAGTTCGTACAATACAAGTACATGTAGCCTAGATAACCTATCATGAACTATATTTGTGTTTATATCTTGTCTTGTCATGCAGTAGGTTCGAATCGCGGCTGAGACAAACCAAAATTTTGAAAATTGGTTAAAGTAAGACCAAATACTTGTAAAGAGTCTGGGAATCAGACTGATGTGACCAGATATGATGACATAACTTAGACTATAAAATTCTGCTCAGCGAGTCTGTCTAGTACAAATCAGTGTTAGTTTTAATATTTCATTATTATGTTAGTTTTTGCATGTAGAAAACGATATTGTGTTGGTTTTGTATTTTCTGCTTTTGAGGTTTTATTAGACACATACAATTGGAACAACCCTAAGACACATTGTCAGCTATACGGTGTCATATTTATAAAAAAAATGGCGAAACAGTTATAAAAAGAATAAATGTTCCATCTATATGAAAAATATCAAAATAGAAAGATTATGATAAAGACAAAGGTAAAAGCAGAAAACAAACGCACACCTAACTGGGATATGCACATACAGATAATGGTGGTTTTAATTGATATACGAAGATGTGGTATTAGTGCCAATGAGACAACTCTCCATTCAAATAACAATTTAAAATAAGTTAACCATTATAGGTCAAGATACGGCCTTCAACACAAGCTATAAAGGTCCCCAAAAATTACTAGTGTATTAACCATTGATGCATGCATATTGAATACGAATGGAATCGGGGAATATTTCAACAACTCGTACAAAACAACTCAAGGCCACCAATAGGCCTTCCACATGCGAGAAATCCGGCACCAAGAAGAGGTCTTGGGCTGGCCCGAAGTTATGTTTTCTTTGATGTAACTACAAACGCTTGTTTCGTACTTTATTACTACTATAGGTCTAATGGACAATTTAAGGTTTTCAGAAGCTTCTAAAACTTGTTGCAAATATCTTTAATGTCGATCCTCAAGTAAATAAGTTTATCAGACCAGCACGTGAAGGTCCTTATGGACAAAGGAGACACAAAGCTATATGCTTCCAGTACTGAAAAATGGCTGAAATTTTCAAGACTTAAAAATGGCTGAAATCTTCAGTACTGAAAAATAACTGAAATTTACAGTGCTGAAAAATGACTAAAATTTTCAGTACTGAAAAATGACTGAAATTTTCAGTACTGAAAAATGGCTGAAATTTTCAGTACTGAAAAATGGCTGAAATTTTCAGTACTGAAAAATGGCTGAAATTTTCAGTACTGTAAAATGACTGAAATTTTCAGTACTGAAAAATGACTGAATTTTTCAGTACTGAAAAATGACTGAATTTTTCAGTACTGAAAAATGACTGAAATTTTCAGTACTGTAATCAACTTTTTTCCAACATTACTGAAAATGATATAAAAATTAATGTACTGAATAGTGATGTTTCCTAAAAGTACTGTTTATATAGCGGCATTTAATGTACTGTTTAGTTATGTTTCCTGAAAGTACTGTTTCTATAGAGGTATTTAATGTACTGAATAGTGATGTTTCCTAAAAGTACTGTTTATATAGCGGCATTTAATGTACTGTTTAGTGATGTTTCCTAAAAGTACTGTTTATATAGCGGCATTTAATGTACTGATTAGTGATGTTTCCTAAAAGTACTGTTTTTATAGCGGCATTTAATGTACATGTAAACGCTAGTCAAATTGTTGGTAGTGTAACAAAATGTGCCTCTCTACAGCTGACTTGTTTCTTTATTCTTGAGGAGCAGTCACCTACATAGATGATGTACTTTCAAAGACTGATTCAAAGTTTAGGTACTGTGCTTACTGCATTTTTCTTAATTAACTTGAAATAATTGATATCCCAGATACATTTGAGTCTGCCTAATATCTAGATGATGAAAAGTAGTTGATAATAAAAATAAACCTTCTGATTTTTTTACAGTGAATTTGGGACATTATTTCTAAAGTTTGATGGGGGCCATCATGATATTTGTGACCTAACTGAATGTGACTTATCACTGTATTTATACTTGAAATAAGTAATACAACAGTTCCCATTATTTGGGTAGGTACTGCTAACCCTTTGGGAGCAGCTGAGGTCACAATGAAACTTACCTAAAAATACCAGTTATATTTTTGTTCATAGATATCTGTGTCTTGTGCTTTTTGTGATGTTTGTTCTGATTATCTACCCAGTGGAGGGCCCATTACTATTTATGAAGGGGCCCAATGACTGCCACAAGAGGGAACCTGCTTCAGTTATCAATTAGTGATTCAATATGTAATCAACAATTTTCCCCCAAAAAAAGGTGGGGGGGTGGGGCAGGATCTGTCTATGCTACCAGTAACATCTTATACACAGATTTCTGTGAATTTTATACTGACTTTCAGTAACATCTTGTACATAGATATCTTTGAAGTGTGTACTTACTGACAATAAAGTTGAAATATCAGTTATATCCTTCTGAATAGCTGGGATTCTTGTCTTTACTTTTCTGTCATTCATTTCTGATATCAAAACCTGAATCAATTATACATCTAGGTGATATGATATAGTGATTGGATAAATCATGATAATTGTTACAGAGGCCAATGGTGAAAATCATGTAAAACTATAAAATAGAAATTATTTCATCAAATATTGTAATTTCAAGCAACAGAACAGAAAATCATAAAGAAACTATAAATAAAATGAAATGTGAAATATATGTTAATGAGCTACCCAACAATACAACAAAGTTATGGATGTTATATGACAGAGACCAAGTTATACCTTATCATTCCACCATGGTGCCCAAACTTCAACCAAGGTAGATAACTCTCCACCTGCCATCAACCTCTCAAACTCTTTCTTTTCTTTGTCTGTTAATTTATTCCAAACAGTCTTGCTATCTGTTTCTAAAATACAAATTGCTATCTCAAAACTCACTACTAGGACGACATTTTTTGGTTAAGAATAGCATGAATAGGGCATGGATATATTACTTTGAGTTCAAACCCTGTACAAAGCTCCTTCTCAAATAGAATTTATATTGTAGGTACCAGATAATCCAAAAGACTTGATAGAAAAGATGAAATTGCTTATGTTTTATTTATCTCTAAGAGAGATACTTATCTCTAATGCCTGTTGTAAAAAGTTTTGAGAGAGGATTATGAGACATTCTCAGACCAATAGACAAGACTAATCACTTTACACATTAATGTATGTTTTTTTTTATGGGTGCACTAATTAGATACTTCTTCTAATTTTATTCCAAAAGAATATGTGTTGGAGAAAAATAGCTGCATATATGTTGACATTGATAAGGACAATTACCCCTAGTTACATACCTAAATCCAAACCTTCTAGCCTAGCCTCCAAATCTTCATTATCTATAAAGTAAACATGTTATTAAGGCAGGTTATGTAATTTCTCCTATGACATATAATACTTGTTTGGAGAGAGAATATGTTATATTTTTACTGATAAAATACTGTACAAAATTATTAGAGAATTCATACAAAATCAGGCAATTTTGCATCTTCTGTAGTGTGAAAAAAAGCCCTTTATTTATCAATTTTATCTTAGAACCTTATCTACCTAAACCTCTACTTGATTTGTGCTTCTAATTTGCTTTGAGTTGACTGTAAGTTCTCTTAGATCAATACTTTGTAAATTTTATCTTTTTGTTGGCTGCTTATGTGCTTAGTTCTAATCGATTGAGTCAAGTCTTTTCTAATACATTTTACAGTTTGTTCTAATTATGTGCTGTGACACCACTGTCTTGGGTAGGTGATAGGTTGTAGCACTCTAAAACATGCAACGTCCACATCCTTTGGTTAATAGTTGTCTTATTGACCATGATCATATCACATTTCCTTATTTATATATTACTGTGGATTCATTTATTTTCTTGGGTACCAATTATCGTGGATTGAGGAAAATTTTCATGTTTGGGATATTTAATTTCGTGGTTTTAGAGAAATCTGCAAACAAGCCTATAGACAATTTGATATTTGTTGATCATTTAATTTTGTGGTTCGTCTGTTCCCACGAAACCCACGAAAATTGGTATCCGAAGAATAATAATGAATCCACAGTACCATCACACTCTCCATGTGTCAGTATCAAGCCACGAATCTGTAGTGAAATATTTGTCTATTTGTAAAGTGCATTATAATTGTTATATATGATTTTAGTATAAATCAGGTCATTTGTTTACTCTTTTGAATAATTTATCATTTGTCTTCCCTGGGCCTTTTTCTGACTACTATGTCATAAGGTATAAATTTTGCTCATTGCTGAAGGCCTTGTGGTAATTTGTAGCTGTAAAGGTTCTTGTCCTGTGATCTTCAGTGAATAACAATCTCATTGGGAATGATACAACATCTCGTTATGTGTAGAAACATGACAGTTACCATCATCTGAATCAAGTGAATAATAATCTCATTGGGAATGATACAACATCTCGTTATGTGTAGAAACATGACAGTTACCATCATCTGAATCAAGTGAATAATAATCTCATTGGGAATGATACAACATCTCGTTATGTGTAGAAACATGACAGTTACCATCATCAGAATCAAGTGAATAATAATCTCATTGGGAATGATACAACATCTCGTTATGTGTAGAAACATGACAGTTACCATCATCTGAATCAAGTGAATAATAATCTCATTGGGAATGATACAACATCTCGTTATGTGTAGAAACATGACAGTTACCATCATCAGAATCAAGTGAATAATAATCTCATTGGGAATGATACAACATCTCGTTATGTGTAGAAACATGACAGTTACCATCATCTGAATCAAGTGAATAATAATCTCATTGGGAATGATACAACATCTTGTTATGTGTAGAAACATGACAGTTACCATCATCAGAATCAAGTGAATAATAATCTCATTGGGAATGATACAACATCTCATTATGTGTAGAAACATGACAGTTACCATCATCTGAATCAAGTGAATAATAATCTCATTGGGAATGATACAACATCTCGTTATGTGTAGAAACATGACAGTTACCATCATCTGAATCAAGTGAATAATAATCTCATTGGGAATGATACAACATCTTGTTATGTGTAGAAACATGACAGTTACCATCATCAGAATCAAGTGAATAATAATCTCATTGGGAATGATACAACATCTCATTATGTGTAGAAACATGACAGTTACCATCATCTGAATCAAGTGAATAATAATCTCATTGGGAATGATACAACACCTGATTATGTGTAGAAACATGACAGTTACCATCATCAGAATCAAGTGAATAATAGTCTCATTGGGAATGATACAACATCTCGTTATGTGTAGAAACATGACAGTTACCATCATCTGAATCAAGTGAATAATAATCTCATTGGGAATGATACAACATCTTGTTATGTGTAGAAACATGACAGTTACCATCATCTGAATCAAGTGAATAATAATCTCATTGGGAATGATACAACATCTTGTTATGTGTAGAAACATGACAGTTACCATCATCAGAATCAAGTGAATAATAATCTCATTGGGAATGATACAACATCTCGTTATGTGTAGAAACATGACAGTTACCATCATCTGAATCAAGTGAATAATAATCTCATTGGGAATGATACAACATCTCGTTATGTGAAGACACATGACAGTTACCATCATCAGAATCAAGTGAATAATAATCTCATTGGGAATGATACAACATCTCGTTATGTGTAGAAACATGACAGTTACCATCATCTGAATCAAGTGAATAATAATCTCATTGGGAATGATACAACATCTCGTTATGTGAAGACACATGACAGTTACCATCATCAGAATCAAGTGAATAATAATCTCATTGGGAATGATACAACATCTCGTTATGTGTAGAAACATGACAGTTACCATCATCTGAATCAAGTGAATAATAATTTCATTGGGAATGATACAACATCTCGTTATGTGTAGAAACATGACAGTTACCATCATCAGAATCAAGTGAATAATAGTCTCATTGGGAATGATACAACATCTCGTTATGTGTAGAAACATGACAGTTACCATCATCTGAATCAAGTGAATAATAATTTCATTGGGAATGATACAACATCTCGTTATGTGTAGAAACATGACAGTTACCATCATCAGAATCAAGTGAATAATAATCTCATTGGGAATGATACAACATCTCGTTATGTGTAGAAACATGACAGTTACCATCATCAGAATCAAGTGAATAATAGTCTCATTGGGAATGATACAACATCTCGTTATGTGTAGAAACATGACAGTTACCATCATCTGAATCAAGTGAATAATAATTTCATTGGGAATGATACAACATCTCGTTATGTGTAGAAACATGACAGTTACCATCATCAGAATCAAGTGAATAATAATCTCATTGGGAATGATACAACATCTCGTTATGTGTAGAAACATGACAGTTACCATCATCTGAATCAAGTTAATAATAATCTCATTGGGAATGATACAACATCACGTTATGTGTAGAAACATGACAGTTACCATCATCTGAATCAAGTGAATAATAATCTCATTGGGAATGATACATCATCTTGTTATGTGTAGAAACATGACAGTTACCATCATCAGAATCAAGTGAATAATAATCTCATTGGGAATGATACAACATCTCGTTATGTGTAGAAACATGACAGTTACCATCATCAGAATCAAGTGAATAATAGTCTCATTGGGAATGATACAACATCTCGTTTTGTGTAGAAACATGACAGTTACCATCATCAGAATCAAGTGAATAGTAATCTCATTGGGAATGATACAACATCTCGTTATGTGTAGAAACATGACAGTTACCATCATCTGAATCAAAACCAGGATCTTCATCTTTGACTCTCTGTAACATCTCTAAAACATTCTGTTTATCTTCTTTGCTATCAAAGATAAGATTTTATAAACATGATAGAATATGTATAAGAAATAAACATATAATTCTTCAAATGTTACTGAAACTTTTAGTTTAAGGACAGAAAATGTTTAAGAAAAATTAAACATTGATTGTTTCTGAATCCTACTTATATCATGTAATAGAATTGTATACTTTGTTTTGATTTTTCTAAATAAAATATTCTAAAAATTGAAAACAACACTTTAAATGGTCGAAAATATTGTTTAAACTAAACATGCTAAAGGCTGTATGACAGTATGTTGACCTATGGTTGTTAATTTCTGTGTCATTTGGTCTGTTGTGGAGAGTTGATTCATTGGCAATCATATCACATCTTTTTTATATTGTAGTGATAATATACATGATATATATATATATATATTTATATCATGATTATATTACTGTGGCGGAATCATGTTTTCTTATCAATTCTTGGAAACAATGTGTGACCTGGTTTTTTTTACATACTGTCTGTACATAATTTTATATATAATATGACCATTTTTCTCTGAAAGGTATAACCTCAGTGGCTGATTGGTCTAAGTAGTCGAATTATACTGTATCGCTAGCCTGTCAACACTAAGATTGTGAGCAGGGTTTCCCCTGTGTCAATTTTCTATTTCCCCACCTCTTTTTCTTTAAGGTCAGTGGTTCTCTCCCGACTTTCTGTTTTCTTCCACAAATAAAAACAGACTGTCACAAAGTAGGGCAAAATCACCGAAAGGGATGTTATACACTCTAATTAATCAATCAATCAATCCAGGGGAAGGTCAGTGCTTCTCTCCTGGTATATGTACTCCACCTTTTGTTTATTAAGTTACAACTGAGCTGAAATGGACTGAAATTTTTGGCTTTGATCAAAATCATTGGAAAAAAATTTATAAACTGCCATTTGTTGTCACAAATAATACTAAGTTACAGTGGCTACAGTATAGATTCAATAATCGAATCTTAGCTACAAACAAATTTCTTTATAAAATTAAGATTTATGATAATCCAAATTGTACTTTTTGTAAAAGAGAAATTGAAACATTAGAACATTTATTTTGGGAATGTGAACATACACAATTATTATTAGAACAGATTGAAAATTGGTTTCTGACCAATGGAATTAGTGTACTTTTTACACAAGAAGTTTTTTTGTTTGGTAACTCTGCAAAAATATCAAAAGGCAATGCAGAAAATACTATTTTTCTTACCATAAAGCAATATATTTATAATTCTAGATGTTTTAAAAAAAATCTTACATTAAACTCAGTAAAAGAAAAGATGAAATATGTGTATGCAATGGACAAAAATATTGCTATGAAAAACAAATGTGAACATCATTTTCTCAGAGAATGGAATGTTTTTGATATATTACTTAGTTAAATACAAAAATGTATATACTTTACATTCAATATTATACATGTTATAAATGAAAATGCTGTATTTACTATACTAAAAAAGAATTCAATTTCTAGATGAATTATATTGAAAACTCATCACACTATTCTCTCTCACTCTCTTTCTCTTTCTCTCTCTCTCTCTCTCTCTCTCTCTCTCTCTCTCTCTCTCTCTCTCTCTCTCTCTCTCTCTCTCTCCCTCTCTCTCTCCAGTGTTCAAACTGCTTTACTCTATATCTTATATTTGTATTTTAAAAAAAAAAAAAAAAAAAAATTGCTTCCTAATAGACAGTTGTATTGATTAGATAATATCTATAGATTTATATATTATATATTGCTATTATATTTGTGTATATTATGTTGTAAATTAGAAGTTATAAATAATAAAAATTAAAAAAAAAAGAAAAAAAGTTACAACTGAGCAGTCTAGAAAGGGATAAACACAAAATAAAGATATTTGCCAAAATAATTTGATTTGAAGTATAGGTTCCCTGGTTAGCATGGTTAGTGGGACAACTTCTATCGTCATTACAGAAACTACAATAACCTTAATGACCTAATGTTAACTACAAACCTGGAACCAAAGTCTTTCAATCCTTCCATAAAACATTCCTTGTAAAAATTCTCTGAACATTGCACATGTTTTTCCCCCTTGTAACATTCTAATGAGCAATATTGGATGTTACAGCGAGGACATGTGTACTTAGCTTTAGTTTTCAAACATCTGTAAAAATAAAAAAAACTTTATTTGCATGAGCTTAAAACAGAAAGAAAAGCAATACTTGCCAATTATTTCTCCTCTTTGGTCAGTTAGTACAACACATTTTATATTTTTCTACAATGTACAAATATTGTTTTTATCTTGTAATTTAGCATTTATGTTTAAAAGTATAATTTTTTAATTCATGACAGTTGAATTTGTTTTTAAAATAAATCAGCTTGACTTTAAAAGAGGGACGAAAGATACAAAAGGGACAGTCAAACTCATAAATCTAAAACAAACTGACAACGCCATGGCTAAAAATGAAAAAGACAAACAGACAAACAATAGTACACATGACACAACATAGAAAACTAAAGAATAAACAACACGAACCCCACCAAAAACTAGGGCTGATCTCAGGTTCTCTGGAAGGATAAGCAGATCCTGCTCCACATGTGGCACCCGTCGTGTTGCTTATGTGATTACAAATCCGGTAAATAGTATAATTCAGTAGGTCACATTCATGAAAGGGAAGGGGATTGTAGTAACGACGTAAGGAACATATCGGATATCATTTGTGAAACGGTTATTCCATAACAGTCAACCAACTCGTGCTGACGTTCGTAAAATTTACGAAAGGATGATTTCAACTTCACCATTTGGAACTCTTGGTTTGATAGCTTCCTTGTGAGCAGAAACCCTCTATCAAGAAAATCATGATATGAAATGCAAGCAAGGGAATATCTCATCAATTTGGAGATATATACCCTGTATGCAGGTGCTGCTGGAATGTTGCTACTTAGAAATGGAAAGTTCACAATTGGAAAGCTGAAATCATCACTTTTGTCATAAAGTTTTGTTTTCAACCGACTCTCATTATCAATTTCTAGATGTAAGTCAAGATATGAAGCCGACTTAACTGTATCTGTAGTATCCTTTATCTCTAGTTCGATGGGATAGATGCGTTCCACATACATGTAGTCACCAAATTTTGAATTGTTTAGGGAAAGAACATCATCTATATAGCGGAAAGTAAAGTTAAAGGATATTGCTAACTTCTTATCTTTCTTCCTAAGAAATTCCTGCATGAGGTCAGCCTCATAATAATAAAGAAACAAGTTGGCAAGTAGAGGGTCACAGTTTGTTCCCATTGGAATTTAACATGGACTACAATGAAGACACCAAATTGAGAGGTAAACAGATATTTTTTTATTTATTACGGAGCTACATTTATTGTTAATGAAGCCTTTTACCTGTTCCACTCTAAAGGTTGTATAGTTTTTTAAAAATTTTGAATAGACATCTGAATTAATGACCTTTAACTGATCCTTTTTGTTGACCTCTGCCATCTTGTTTTTTTGGTTTTTTGTTGTTGTTGAGAAGAATATCCTTTCAATTGATTGATTGATGTTTGCAATGTCAATCAGCCTTATATCTAACATTCAGAAGTGTTACATGACAAGGAAACTACATGAATACGCCTACATGAAGCTTAATACTAATACTACACTTACATATGGAGCTGGATTAATATCACTAGTTAAACAACTTTTTAAACTGGTACTTATTGTTCGATGGTTGTCAAACTTGACTTCCTAAACCCTGATCTACATCATGTACTTGATAAAGGTATATTTTTGTAATACTTGTACAAAGATCTGAGTGAGTTTGTCAACATATATTTGTTTCACCTTTACAGAAGTTCCAATGGAAACTTTGTTATAAACATTTTCATAATATCTATTCCTGTTATAACAAATATTCTATACCATTTATTCTGTTAGAAACATACATGTATACTGTAATATTTATTCCTTTAAGAACTTCTATACCATGTATATGGAAGCAGTACAAATTGCCCCACTGGCAAAATGCCCAATACCAAATCACACCACTTTTTCACCAACTCGGCCCACTTTTTAAAAAATCGCCCCAAACTGGTTTACCAAATCGCCTCACTTTTGAAAAGGGTTGAATCCTGTTAAAATTTCCCCTGTCAACTTGTCCCACTTATTGAAAAAGGCAAATCTACTTCAATATATAATTTTCAGGTCTACCAACTACATGAACTAGCCCCACTTAAATGAAAACTAATCTACACTGTCACAGAATACCCCCCAAAAAAACGAAATTTATTAAACCATAATTTTTTTAAATTAAATGATGCTTAACTTTCTTAGAATATTGAAAATACATTTTCGTATCATTATTGGAGAATAACTTTATACTTGTAAGATTAGTTATTTGTATAACAATTGAAAATAAAACTGTTAATTGAATCACAATCATTCAATTGAAAAATTTCAATTAACAGCAATTTGATTTATAGCACTTCACTAAGGTTTTCATGGGTATTGAAGTGGGGCAGGGACATAGATATACAACAGGATTGCATCTTTTTTCATAAGTGGGTCGAGTAGTCAGGGGTACTACTTATTCAAATAATTTTTATTTACTTGAAGAAGTAAAAAAATATTTACACATATATGAGTAAATTTGTAGGATTCTTTATATACAAGTGAATTTTATTTACTTGTAGAAGTAAAAAAGTCATCATATCTTTTTTTAATTAATTCTTTGGATTTCTTTGCTCTAATAGAATTTTAAATTATCTGCTCTTTGCTGATGTCTTTACTAATCATTTCAGTGCAATTTCATGGACAATAAAAATCCCATTTATCTGTTATCTTCTTGTTCTGTTATAACACTGCTCCTTTACAAGCCCCAAAAGAGCAATTTTTGAAGGCCTTGCGCAAATACAAGATCTTTGCGCAATCAGTTTCTTAGTTGAACTAATGAGATGAAACATTGAACTTTAATAAAAAAAAATTGAGCAAACCTGGGGAAAATCATTAAAGGCATGATTTTACATCTCAAAACTTGAGGAGTTTTATTGGATTGTAAGAAAAAATTACTTGTACATTTGTCATGTTTGTACAAGTAAATTTTTCAGAAAATAAGGGGAGATTATTCAAACATTATTCATTTACTTATATAATTTTATGTATATTTTTATTTACTTCGTCAAGTAAATAAAATTAACTTGTACAAGTAATAACCCTGACTGCCAGGTTGGCACTAATAATAATCAAAGTGGTTTAATCTATTTGTCAAGAGTGGGGCAAGTTGGCAAAACCTTCTGTCACAGGGATGTTAACCCTTTTCATAAGTGGGGCATGTTATCCAACCTATTTGCAATGGAATTTTAGCCTTTTCCTTAAGTGGGGCAAGTTTTTGAAAATGTGGGCGATTAGGTGTGGGGTGATTTGTCATGGATTCCTTCTATACACCTTATTGCTATACCTGGCTGACCCAGCCGCTTGAACTTCTGACATCAAACAACAGCAGACAACTTTCGAGTTCGATGCATTTACGTCAAAAACTCTGGTTTTAGTGAACGTCATTTGTGCGTTGAGGGGCGTCATCACTTCCGTTCCAATGTTGAGCGAGTGGTTGGAAAACTATAATTCTTTAATGTACGAATTATTGGGCAAATTCAATTCTCAAAATTGACAATCAGCATTGCTGTCATTAGGGAATTGTCATTAAGTACCTACAGAACAACCATTATTTCTAGTTTATCCTGCAATGACGATCACTAAGACGCTTGATAAAAGTAAATAGTGCAGGGATACAGGCGACCCCCTCTATCTGGTAAATGACGTCATAAAGGCGTGTATAATTGACGAGTTTTTTCCAGTGATGGATGAACTCGAAATACCAATAAGGTGAATTCCATGACAAGCTTTAAAGATTTACGAGTTTGACTGTCCCTCTAGTATCTTTTGTCCCTCTATTAAAGCAGTGATTTTCCTGCCTTTATTTTGGGTCCAAATATCATGAATATATGCCCCATTCTCAATTAGAAAAACCCCTTTTTTTTCCCAAAATAACATTGAAAATTCCCAATTTAATCAAGTTTTATCATTCCTGTAAAAAACCATGATGATACATTTATACTAGCATTGACTAGTCGGAGTAATACTCTGCCTACTCTGCCGGCTGTTTTGCCAGACAAGCTGGAGCCGTAAGTCCCATGGCCAAAGCTTGTCTGGCAAAACAGCCGTAGGACGTCAGAGTAATCTCGGACTACATTTAGAATACAGATACATTTATACTAAAATACTAAAATGTATCCCTCATAATAAGGATAGTCATTGCATTCAACCTCAATCATTGAGGGGTTGTTCCCAACCTGTTCAACTACATAGCTGGATTTCCTACACTCAAAATGATAACTTAGTGTAATTAGTGGGGTCAGTCCCATCCGAGAGGAGTATAGATACATACAATTTACAGACGTTTTCTTCACGATTTTCCATGTTTGGGGATCTTTTATCTCAGGGAGAGGAACTTTAAGAATATGTTTAAATCCATGTATGTTCTGTATCTTCCTCCGTTAATAGGGGCACCCGATTTAATCTATCTCATCTTTATAGAGTAACCATATTTTCAATTGTAGAACATTACCTGTGCTCTCTTTAAAAACAGTGCTGATAGTCACTCCACCATATGACATCTTACCATATTTTAAATGAACAAATAATCTTTATTCCAACAGGTCAAACACAATCCATACCTGGGACTACAGATATCGAACGATCTGAAATGGACCACCAACATTTCAAATGTAACTAAGAAAGCGAATTCTACACTAGGCTTTTTTAGACGCAACCTAAGATTATGCCCAACAGACTGCAAGAAATCAGTATACATTTCATTCGTGAGATCTACGATGGAATATGGGACAATTGTATGGAACCCTTATACATCAAACAACATCAACCAATTAGAAAGAATCCAAAGAAGAGCAGCCCGTTTCATCACTGGGGACTATAAATCAAGAGAAGAAGGATCGGTCACCAAAATGCTAACAGTGCTGGAACTTGAAAACCTACAGTCCAGAAGAACAAGCCAAAGACTGATATTTCTGTACAGAGTGGTTGAGGTTTTAATTGGTCCCAGCTATCAAACCTGACGATTTTTTGGTAAAAAGCAAAACCAAAAGGACAATCATACAGACACGCTTTGTAGACGTTGAGAGAACAAACATAGTTACCAACTCAGTTAAAAACAACTCAAAGGCAATTGATACTACAAACTGTAAAACTGAACAATTTAAGAACTCATTCTTTGTCAAGACTGTGATTCATTGGAACCAACTGGAAGAAGCAATAGTGTGCGCCAAGTCAGTTGAGGGCTTCAAAACAGCTCTCCAACGCCGTCAATAGGCGCTCTCTCTCCCGTCGAGTAAAAGCCAGTATTGCTTTTCAACCTAAAAATGGTAGCATACACTATAAATGTATTACTTTGGGATAACATACGCCTTCTTTTGAAGGTACATATTTTTCATCAAATTATCGGTATTCCTATGTGAACAAACTGTGCGCCTCACCTTTTTATTTTCATGAGTTGGAGTTCCTTCGGATTCTTTTATAAAAAACAAAAAAATAGAAGACAAAAAAAGCCCGGTCAATTGATTTCACATTCAGATATATTGATGATGTTATTTCCATAAACAATCCAAACTTTTCATGATTGGTTCCATTAATATATCCCTCAAAACTAGAAATTAAAAAAACAACAAACATTTTTAGACTTACATCTCAAATTTGACAAACTCTGTCATCTTAGTACCAGAATTTATGACAAACGAAACAATTTTGAATTTGAAATCATTATTTTCCCCACCTTAGTAGCAATATAAAACCAACTTCACCTTCATATATGGAATTTACATTTCCCAACTATTCAAGAGCAAGGTTGGGCGGTAAATACCACCCACCCCCCGTATTTACCAGTGGTATTTACCGGTATTTACCGCCCCGGACAATACTCCCCAAGTGGTCAATACTGGCAAATACTGGTCGATTGGAATTTTCATGGTTGTTTTTACTATTAATTGAAGTACAAACTTGATAAAAAGTCAAATATATACTTTAATTTTTATGCATGGGTCAGCTTATAAATTTAATGAATTTTATTCATTTATAACACTTATTCCTACTGATTTAAAATTTAGTTATTATGAATTATGATATTGCTTACTTAATAAAATCAACGGTACCAATTTTGTTGCACCAGATGCGCATTTCGACAATACATGTCTCTTCAGTGATGCTCGTGGCCAAAATATTTGAAATCCAAAGCATATATAAAAGATGAAGAGCTATAATCCAAAAGGTCCAAAAAGTATAACCAAATTCTTAAGATATATAAAAAAATAACAAATTATTTCAACATTTATAAATCAATATATTTTTATTCAAAATATATAATTTAACAGGTAATTAAAATTAAAGGTAAATAAAACTACAGGTAAATGAAGTTACATGTATCTTTTTACCTATCCCCTGTCATTGCTAGGTGTGAAAATTTTACTACTTAAACAACAGCCCCCAATAAAAGTTGACAGTACATGGGTTGAAAGTAATAAAAGTGATATATGAAAACTCCCTTAAACAATAAATTATTTCCTGTCTTGTGGACAAAAACTTCTTCATGCTGGAAATAGAAATTTTGATGTATCATGTAGGAAAAAAAAGTTTTTTCATTTGCTATAATATTATGTACACATTCATCAATATAGATCCCTGTTAGAATTGGCTATAGCAATAAAATTGAAAGCATTAAAAATATTTGAACACTTTCTATATTTAATTATGGTAAAGAATGGTTTTTATAGTAATGACCTACCAAAAATTCAATCGACCAGTATTTGCCGGTATTTCCCAGTATTTGCCAGTATTTCCCGGTAATTACCGGTATTTACCACTGGCATGGTCAATACTAGTATTGACCGCTTTTTTGCCAACCTTGTTCAAGAGCTTGCAGCTCTACTAAGACTTTGAAAAACGTCACCAGTTTTATGAAGAGAAAGTTGTTGAGCCATGAGTTTGTCAAATAACGTCCTGTTATTTTTTCTAAAAAATGTTCATCGGAAGGTACAAATACCTTGTTGATAAATATACTGTATGAACTTCACAAATAATACACGATGGTCTTGAAATATAGATTCTGGGTACTGACTTTGGTTGGTTGTCATTTTAAATAACGTGCTATAGTATTCGTTGATCTGTATTTACGAAGATTACTTTTAATTTTTAGTCTGTTTTTGGTGATGTCCATTGGACGTGGCTTTGTATTTACTCATCCCGTCATTGCGTTATTGTGCAATTGTATATTTTTGTAATCTTGTTTTTTTTCTTCTTGCTAATGTGCTTTGTGTATATGCATTTTTGTGTTTCTTTGTTACATATATTTCTTTGTTTTATAGTGATTCAGATTGAAACACAATGTTGACCGCTGTTCCCAAAATTTTGACATTATTGCCTATTATGTCTGTTTGTTTTTTTCACACATCGTTGTCAATATAATTGAATTTTATGCGACTGTCATTCAAGAGAGAGATTTAGCTAGCCATAAAATTCGGTTGAATCAACCATTTTCTACATAAGAAAATGCTTATACAAGTCAGGAATATAACAGGTGTTATCCATTCGTTTGGTGTGTTTGAGCTTTTGATCCTGACATTTGATTCGGAACTTTCAGTTTTGATTTTTTTCGGCGTACTGTATTTGTGTGATTTTATTTTTTTTATTCATTTGTGTTTTCAATTTTACTTCATTAGGGGAGATAAATAAAGGCAACAGTAGTATACCGCCGTTCAAAACTCATAAATCCTTGGACAAAAAACAATATCGGGGTAACATACTAAAACCGTGGGAAACGCATTAAATATAAGAGAACAACGACACAACACCGAAACGCAAGACACACAGAAACGGACCAAACATCAAACAAAATACAACGAGAATAACACATATAACATCTTAACCGAATACATGAATTTGGGATAAACAAGTACCGTACCACGTCTTGTCAGATAACTCTGATAAGGTATTTTTACAGGAGAATGTGTTGTGAATTTATATTCACATGTTTTTTTCCTTAAAAATATATGTTGCAATGTTCTTTTAATCTCACAAAATTTGGGTTTCATTACATTAAGCTGTAGCTTTAAAAAAAAAAGGCCAGTAACCTTTAGTGAGCTATTGCTCTATCATTTATATGAAGAGACAAATGAAGGTGACAATACACCCAATACAACTCAGTTTAATTTGAAAATGCCTGTACTTAGTCAGGATTATGACAGTTGTTGTCCATTCGTTTGATGTGTTTTATGTGTCACGGTACTTGTCTATCCCAAATTCGTGTATTTGGTTTTGATGTTATATTCGTTATTCTCGTGGGATTTTGTCTGATGGTCGGTCCGTTTCTGTGTGTGTTACATTTTAGTGTTATGTTGTTGTTCTCCTCTTATATTTTATGTCGTTCTCCTCTTATATTTTATGTCGTTGTTCTCCTCTTATATTTAATGCTTTTCCCTCGGATTTAGTTTGTTACCCCGATTTTGTTTTTTGTCTTTGGATTTATGAGTTTTGAACAACGGTAAACTACTGTTGCCTTTATTTATCATTTTATTTTGACAATTTGATTAAGGACTCATCGTTTGAATTTTCATCGGAGTTCAGTATTTTTGTGATTTTACTTTTTTCAAAAGAAGTTCGAGTCCGATGTCAGAATAGGTAACAAAAGAAACTAAGCAAAATGTCAATGATACATGTATTTACAAAGGACTACTATCAGGTACTGACATGCTAGCTCCATACTTCAATTAATATGATTGAACGATTATATATTCATTATATGAAAAGTAAGCACAATCCCACCCGTTAGGGGTTTAGTATCATACCTTCATAAAATATATGAAAAGAACATAACCCGTACCAAGCCAACAACTGGTTTTAAAATGATTTTTTTTTATTTTCCGATGCAAAGACCACTTTAAATTGAAAGAATTGGTATTGCTTTGTTTCATAAAAAGAATGGCCAACGAATATACAAGTATCTTGTCTTGGGAAGGGATAAATCCTACTTTGTTAACTTAAGGATCACTCTGATTCAAACCAGAAAATTCTCTGAAACTGACATCATCAACATGCTTGATTTCTTGATTAACAACATATTTGTTACGTTCGGAGGACGTGTTTTTCAACAGACTATCGGCATTCCAATGGGAACGAATTGTGTCATCTTCTTGCCGACTTGTTTCTTTATTATTATGAGGCTGACTTCATAAAGGAACTTCATAGGAAGAAAGATAAGAAGTTAGCAATATCCTTACACTCTTCTTTCCGCTACATAGATGATGTTCTTACACTAAATAATTTGGTGACTATGTCGAATGCATCTATCCCAATGAACTAGAGATAAAGGATACAACATATACAGTTAAGTCGGCCTCATATCTTGACTTTCATCTAGAAATTGACAATGAGGGTCGATTGAAAACAAAACTTTACGACAAAAGAGATGATTTCAGCTTTTCAATTGATACGATATTCCCGTGCTTGCATTTCCTATCATGATTTTATTGATAAAGGGTTGTTGCTCACAAGGAAGCTATTAAATCAAGAGTTCCAAATGGTAAAGTTGAAATCATCTCTTCGTAAATTTTACGGACGCCATCACGAGTTGGTTGACCGTTATGGAATAACCGTTTCACAAATGATATCGGATATGTTCCTTACGTCGTAACTACAATCCATTTCCCTTTCATGAATGTGACCTACCGAATTAGACTATTTACCGGATTTGTTATAACATAATCAACACGACGTGTGCCACATGTGGAACAGAATCTGCTTACCCTTCTAGAGCATCTGAGATCACCTTTAGTTGTGAGGTTAGTGTTGATTATTCTTTAGTTTTCTATGTTGTGTTATGTGTACTATTGTTTGTCTGTTTGTCCTGTTCAATCTTAGTCATGACGTTGTCAGTTAATTTTCGATTTATGAGTTTGACTGTTCCTCTGGTAACTTTCATCCCTCTTATAATGCCGTTTCATATAACAAAAGAAAGGCAAAATAACCTTCGTTTCAATACAGAATGAAACAAAGGGTTTATGTGATGACATTTTAATGTGATATCTTACATTGTCATAAAAGCTCGAGGTTTGGCTTGCTGCAAAACCAGGTTCAACCCATCATTTTGTTCTTAAAATGTCCAGTACCAAGTCAGGAAAATGGCAATTTTTATATTATCTGTGGGTGTTGCATTGTCTTTTTTTTGTTGTACAATGTTGCTGTTGTATCGTTGTTTTCCTCTTATAGTTGATGTGTTTACCTCAGATTTAGTTTGTAACTAGGACTTGTTTTCTCTCAATCGATTTATGACTTTCGAACAGCGGTATACTACTGTTGCCTTTATTTCAGGCACAATAGGCTATTTGCCAATTCCCGTAATTGACCCTGTAATTAGTTATCCCTCTTTCAGTTGTCTCCCTTAAGAGGGACATTGATTTTCATTTAAAATGGAGAGCTAGCAGAACGAGCAAATTTACAAGTTCATAATGGGAGTAATCTTTAAGGTTTTCAAATCTTTTAATTACATTAATTTGTTGTTATTCTAAATACTTTTGTGATGAGAAATTATTTTTTTTATGAAAAATTAGTTAAACCGCCGATACATCACTTTCAATTCATTATACTTTGCATTGGCAAAAGCCAATTTTGTCAGGTATGGAACCAGTCTACGATTGACAAAGGGAAGTGATTTGTTTTAAAAGTGTGTAATAACAGAATCAAATCGGTAATTAGCAAATGGACTATTAAATCATTGTTTCATATACAACCAAAATGTTATGTTAATTGTTGGGTTTGCTGTCGTAAATCCGAAATAATAGAACATATGCATTCTGGTTTGTCCAAGCATATCAACAACACAAGAAGACCGCATGTCAAAAAAGAAAAAGAACTATAACACTTAATACTGAATTTGTTTTACATGTGTTTCGTATTTAAATAATATGAAGACATTTTAACATGTTGATACGACATCAATTGTAAAAGAAGATACAGTACTACCTGTGACTTTATCTTATTAATGGTGGCCATACAACATATGTTCACCATGGTGGCCCTATATAGATATAGGAAGATGTGGTGTGAGTGCCAATGAGACAACTCTCCATCCAAATAACAATTTAAAAATTAAACCATTATAGGTTAAAGTACGGCCTTCAACACGGAGCCTTGGCTCACACCGAACAACAAGCTTAAAGGGCCCCAAAATTACTAGTGTAAAACCATTCAAACGGGAAAACCAACGGTCTAATCTATATAAACAAAACGAGAAACGAGAAACACGTATATATTACATAAACAAACGACAACTACTGTACATCAGATTCTAGTCCGAGATTACTCTGACGTCCGACGGCTGTTTTGCCAGACAAGCTGGGGCCGTGGGACGTCAGAGCTTGTCCCATATCAAAAAGTGGATATTTGCCCACCCAAAATAGATGCGCGACTTTGTCGCTTCTGGATCCGACTGAGGGCCTTGGAATTTTATAAATCGGGCATCAATCTCTTCATTTTTCATTTATCTCTTCATTTATGTAAGTTTCACCTACCTGCCAACCTTTATTTTACTATATTTTAACAGTTTTCATAGTGACCCCCTATTTCAGCATTTTCACGATCATTTTCAAATATTATCACGTGACCACGAGAATACAGGGCAAATGACCATAATGTAACACCTCGTTCATTTACGAAGCACCTGCCTAAAGATCCGAGAGCTTCCGATCGTTATCGTGGTCGGAACTAAATGTTGATTACCGAAAAAACGTGGTTGCTTCTAGATGTTAATCATCGATCTCCTATAAAGGAGGTAAAAAAATATAAATATTTGCATATTTGAGTCTCGAGGCTACGAACTCTCTCGTAACTTGACGTCCATATTTGAAAGTGAAAGTGAAAATGCTGAAATGGAGGGGTCACTATGAAAACTGTTAAAATATAGTAAAATAAAGGTTGGCAGGTAGGTGAAACTTACATAAATGAAGAGATAAATGAAAAATGAAGAGATTGATGCCCGATTTATAAAATTCCAAGGCCCTCAGTCGGATCCAGAAGCGACAAAGTCGCGCATCTATTTTGGGTGGGCAAATATCCACTTTTTGATATGGGACAAGCTCTGACGTCCCACGACCCCAGCTTGTCTGGCAAAACAGCCGTCGGACGTCAGAGTAATCTCGGACTAATCAGATTCCTGACTTAGGACAGGTGCAAACATTTGCAGCGGGATTAAACGTTTTAATGGATCCAAACCTTCTCCCTTTTTCTGACACAATAGCATAACATCACAACAGAGAAAAACATACGATAAAATATCAATTGGCAGACTTAACTCAATCAAAAACGTATGATTACACAATGAACGAATAAATTTGATCTGCGATATCTGAATACAAATGCACAGTTAATTAGATATTAGAGACAAACATTCATGACCAAAAGGCTAACAAACAAATTCAAACACACTGAGAAATATTTAACCAACCAATGTTCACTTTAGAAAAAAACCATTTTTTATAATCTTGAAGTTTATACAAATGTTGTAAGAATAAGTGAAAAATTGAAGATATTACAAATAATCAAAGCTGGTGTAACGACAAGATCCATATAAATAAAAAATGACAAAAAAGCATTATAAGCAGTATCAACAGGTCGAATTAACAAGAAAATACGATTTGAGAGTACTCGCAGTTACTGACAGCTAGTTAAAAGCCAAAACCGATTAATAGTAAAAAATCATGCATCAGAGACTAAAATCGACTAAAACACATCACAGGGATTTAGTATTTGAACGTCATTAATAGTCAAAGAAGACATGACTTGTGCAATGCCAAAAATAAATGTATCGACAGGTAGTAGTATAGTGAAGAGCGACTTCTATAGAAATAAAAGTTAACGTGGCTGTGTCCCCTATACATCTCGCCTCAAAAGATAATGAAATTTAGTTATGTTTTAATTTGCTAATGACAAAATCAATATTAGTGTCAATGTGAACTATATTCAGAGATCTAATTACAATATTGGTACGATAACCCTTACTTATAAGTTTGTTTAAAGGTTCGATGAGTTTACAAGGATCACATAGTGATTTCCTCGCTTTAAGTACAATATTACCATAAAATTTAGGATGTGAAATGCCATTTTTAATAATCTTTCTACAGGTATAGCCAAATTTACTAATCAAATCTTTGTATCTATGAAAGAATTTAGTAAAAGTTTTAAGTAATTTATGGTATCGAAATCCCTGACACAACAATTTACCAGTGATGCATTGATTACGTTCGTTAAAATCTATGACATCAGAACACACACGGGAAAACCGAACGAGTTGCGATATATAAACACCGTATGATGGAGCCAAAGGCACATCGCCGTCTAAAAAAGGAAAATTAACAATAGGAAATGAAAAATCGTCTCTTTTGTCGTAAATTTTAGTGTGAAGTTTCCCGTTTGAAATTGAAATGTCTAAATCTAGAAAAGGACAACTGCTGCTGTTTATGTTAGATTTAGTTAAAGTAAGTTCGTTTGGGTAAATTTCTGAAGTATATTTAGAGAACTCTGGATTATTCAACGAAAAAATATCATCCAGATAACGGTAGGTATTTTTGAATGTATCAACCAAATGAAACTATGATGGGTCTTTACTGAGTTTGGTCATAAACTGAGATTCATAGCAATATAGAAATAAATCTGCTATTAAAGGGACACAGTTGGTGCCCATAGGAATACCTACTACCTGACGATACACTTTATCGCCGAAACGTACATAAATGTTATCAAGCAGAAAGTTTAAAGCTTCAATCATATCCTCACATTTCCAGTAAGTGTATCTAGCATACTTTCCTTTTTCGTTACAGAAAAAGGCCTTAAACGAGTTACAGAAAATACAATTACAATGAGATTTTTCGAAAGACCATTTTATCAAATACAAAAACTTTTTCATTATAAGATTGTGTGGAAGTGTAGTGTACAGAGTAGAAAAATCATAACTGTCAACAGAATTGTAAGGACCATTGAAAGCATGTATTTTATCTAAAACCTCTAAAGAATTTTTAACACTCCAAAAATAATTAATACCATTATTTTCATAAGCTTTATTACAAAAGTTAATAACCAGTTCTTTGATAGTAGTAAGGGAGGTGGTTAGAAGCACTGATAGATTAGTAGTAGAACACTTACTCGAAGCGGAGATGAAACGGAATTTAAATGTTTTTTTGTGTAATTTCGGTAACCAGTACATGGGAGGGACTTTCAAATGTTCGGAAGATGCTTTAAGCTGGGCAGTGGCAGTGGTATGCTTGTTAACGATTTGACTCTCTGTGGTGCGCAGTGACCTGAATGTAGAGGAATTGATAATTTCGTTTTGAAGAACTTTCGTGTAGTATATGCGTCACACCACTACTACATTATTTGCTGCCTTGTCTGCCGGTACGAACTCAAACCGCTCTGCGAGTACCTTGAGTTTGTTTTTTATTCTAGAAATGGGTATATCATGGTTCCTATTATTAATTTCAGAATTGTTTTCTAAATGAGATATTCGAATATCAAAAGTATTCATAATTTTATTCAAATAACTGTCTAAAGATTTTTTATCGGATTTTTCACGTTTGCACCAATTTTTACAATAGGCAGACAGAGCGTCTTTAATGACCTGACGACACTGTTTCCAATCTATTGTAGATGGAGGACGGTATTTCGGTCCTTTCTTTAGAAAAGTTATGACTTCACGGTCATCGACTATGTTGCTATATGTTCATCATCATACCCCCTGTTGTTTTTTTAATACACAAGGTATTACTCAAAAACTAGTCAAGGATAAAGGGAAATCTTGAATGCATTGAAGTGTTAAAATTATATAACTTACAGGTCAGGTGTCTCAGGTAAAATATACATGTATGTGTTTGTCAAATTTAATAACTGTGATTACGACAAGAAATTCGAAAATAAATTGAAATAATAAAACTAGTTGAACAAACAGCTTAATTAAAACATAATTGTCCCCTGACTATTAGTTTTGATATTATACCTGTTAAATAATTTTTGATCAATTTAAGTTATTTTTTGGTAGTGAAAAATAAATGAATATCATTTTCAAATATACTGCAAACATTTACAATGCCTGCCTTTTTCTATCGACAATGTGTTTCTCAAAAAATAATTTTCTAAAATCAAAATGGTTTATTATTGTAGATAGACTGATCTGCATTCAATATTATTTACCAAATGATAAAGATTGTCTTTAGGACTCATACACTAAATAAAATTTAGGCAATTCATTATTTCTTTATTGAATAAAATATTAATAAGTATTAGAAATATTCATTACAACAAAATTTGATAATAACATGATCCATGTTTTAGAGGTTAAGCATTTCTTTTACTTTTAGTGCTTGGGTTAGAGACATTATAATGAGAAGGTAAATAATTTTCAAATGGATTATTTCAAAGTTGTTCTGTTAATTTTACAATCAAGGAATATGTGTTCTTTATTGACCTACAAGAGGCACAGTTTACACATTCTATCCTTTTAGGAATTTTATATTGTCCACTATTTTTTATTTCTAAATTATGACCAAAAATTCTATACCTATTGACACAATCAAGTTTACAGTTTTTATCAAAAGTTTTTATTTTTTAGATTTTTCTTTAAATTCATTTTTTATTCAGGACTTTAAAAGTCTTAATTCATTCAAGTCCCTGCAATTATTAACTTTATCTAAAAGGCCTAGGTTGATCGAAATATTCTTTGTAAATGTTTACCAATAATATGTATCATGTCAATACAGCACTATTGACAATATAATACACTGAAACAAATGATTTAATTAATAGACCATTAAAGTGTCACCATCTTTAGAAGTGCACTTTTTTTTTTGGAGACAAATTTGATAGAAATTAACCAAACTGAAGATAACATATTTAATAAGTTTCAAGACAATTTCTTTTCATAAGATTCACTTGATTCAGATATATAAGAACATTTTTCATTATGATTAGCATTTGTAATGAACATTTATCAAAATTTGATGACAACTAGATGGACATTTGGAAAATAAATCTTTTCAGTGATTGTTTGATCGCAACTCTTGTTTTGAGATTTGAATAAAATTAAGATAAACAAAATCAGTTTTTTCCTAAACCATATAATGGTCCTTGTAGTTTTCCTGAATAATATTAGATGTTATCAAAATTTATTGTAAAAGGATTGATATTGATCATCTTATTTTGTTAAGAAACCAAATAGTTTAGTTACTTTCATTTTTTTTATTTAAAATATCACTTGCATGATTATTAGTTATTATTAATAGTAATAACTCATTTAATAATGTTAACAAATAATTGAATACAATGTACATCATGTACATTTATATAAACCTTTACTTAAAAAACAATTATTAAAAGTCTTGTTTATTTCAAATGCTAGTCAATAACTCTATCTTTATTTTTTTGCCATTTCTTCTCAAGATTCTTACTAAGAAGAAATTAAAAGAATAAGAAACAAAACATACACAAATAATAATAAAAAAAACACATTAAAATAAAAACATTAAAAAAAAAAATTAAAAATCAAAAATTCCTAGACAAAAAAATAATAATAAATTAACAGACTAAAACAATATTTTATTCTACATTTTCCAAAAAAGGTGAAATGTCAATTTTAAAAGAAACCATGTTACCTGTACAGGTAAATTTTAATGAAACATACCAGCTGAAAACTTCAACCCTGATTGATTTTAACATAATTACATAAAAAATATACTTATGATTTATGACCCCCAATAAATGGCCAACATCTCAAGATTGAATACCCCAATAAATGTCCACCATTGGATGTTGACCATGCAAGAGGGTGGACATTACTAAGAGGAAGTCACAGGCTATACTGTAGCTTTGCCATAACATTAGGTGGCTTCACAGTCTGATTACATTATAGATGAATAACAATGTTGCATAAATAAGACACACAATTTACAATGGTTTTACAAAGATAAGTCATAATTCTCTTTATCAAACTCTCGAACAAGGGCGAAAAATTAAAAATATAAAAAAGAGAATAAGACTGATAACATATCTCCATTGAGTTTCTGCTAGCTTTTTGTTTTGCCTTTCACAAATTTGATCTTGCTGTTCATTTACGTTACTTGCTGGCCTAGGCTTTCCTGAAAATACATAACTATAAGTCGTACTTGGTTTATGTATCAGTATTTGTATCCTTGAAATATTTATATATACCAATTTTTTTTGTATTTTCATATGTGTTCATATGTGAGGTACAGTTTTTGATTTTATCGGAGAAATATATATAAATCAAACAGCTTTTTCTGTGATATTTTTGTTTCTAACAGTTTTATAAGTTGGCAAAATAATGAGCAGTCTAACTTTTTAAACAACACCAAAGCATAAATAAACTAAATAAAACTAGCACTTCATCTATTTATTCCGTCCAAGGACCGTTATCATGAAAGCTTTTAAAAAACACAAACATTTAGAAGTCATGCACATCAACGTATCTAAATACATTTAGAGCTTTATGACAGAAATAACCTAGATTCCAAGTAAACTCATCCTTTGTAAGAATCTTAGTTTGTGTGTAATTTCTTAATTCTAAATAATGACCAACCATGTCTTCCTTCCACAATTACTTCTTTTTATAACCAATATGAATGATTCAATGATAGTAATATATTTATTGTAATTGAAATAATTTCAATAACTTAAAAAAAGGGGAAACAATATAAATATAAAAAAGAAAGTTTTACTAATCACATTTTTTTATTCGAGGTCCGTGCCTTCCATTTATATTTGCTGATCTAGGCTTTCCTGAAAATAAAAAAAATACATGTGAGTTTAGGCTGGTAAACACCTTACAAACAAATTGTTTTATATCATGAAAACTTTTAGAACAATCAGGCAATGTGTTTTACTTTTGTACTGGCAAATGTGTCGTTCAGAGAAAAATGAAAATTGAAAGAACACGACACTGACGAATGCCATTTGTTGCACTAAAGTTATATCACCGTAAACGATTTGATTTTACATTTTTCCTTTTATCTTATTTTTAATACGATATAAAATAATATAAGTCATTTCAATGATACAATAAAAGAGTCCTTATCAAAGTACACAAATCAACAATTAATGACACAGCATTTGTCTAATTATCCAACTGATGGTTTTGAATGTTCTATCGATATTTGTATGCTTACCTTGTATGATAAAGTGACAATTTATTAAAATCGTATATTCACATTTAAACCGTTCCTTTTATTTCAGAAAACATAGAGTGTAGAGTGCTTGGTCTATCGAACCCCGTCAAAACAAACCCTTGATATCTTGTAAATATTCGGCTAAAACAACTAAAAAACTTTTATATAACAAACTTTTATTTAAAGTTTTGTCTGAGCATCATGGTTTTACTTACCTGAGCCTGAGAAGATTCCCAATCAGCCTCCTGTACTGTCGTAGGGTTGTCCAGTAAAGTTTTGGCTGATTCAAGTCTTTTTCTTATGTATTCTGGTGGATCTACAAAAAATACCAAGCATTTACATTTGTTACGTCTGAATGCAAAAGCCCATTCAAATGTTACAAAGTTGAAGAGCACTATTTTTGAAAAATTTGGAAGTTTTGTTCAAATAAACGCAACAGTAGTATACCATTGTTTAAAAACGACTATGAAAATCGATACCTGCGATACAAAAACCATAGTGGTTTTTAAAAATATTTGAACATTGTATGAACAGTGTAGTTACAGAAATACATATCAATGAGTTTTCTTTTATGATTAGTCATTATATGAATCGGTTTTCTCGTTTGAATTGTTTTGGCATCTTGTAACTTCAATGCACATTTTATATTTAATTTCACGGTTTTTACCCATTTCTGAAGGTCGTACAGTGACCTATAGCAGCAATTCTATACATCATGTGATTCAATGAGATAATGAAATCATTGAAAACTAGTTTTATACAAATTGTATTGAAATAAAACCTTTACAAAAAAATACATTTTTGTTTTATTAGAAATAAGGAGATGGGGTATGGTTTTCAATGATTTCCCATAAAAGGTGCCTATATATATATGAAAGATTCAAACTCGAAATTAAAAAAATAAACTGAAAAAGTCGTGACCAAAAACAAATTGAACAACTGTCTAGACAAACAGACAAGAAAAAAACAGTGCACACGCACAACATTGTTAACTAGAGACTAAACCGAGCAACATGAACCCCAACAAAAACTGGTGGTTATCTCAGTTTTTCAAGAAGGATAAGCCCATCGTGCTCCACCCGTACCATTGGTCATGTTTGTACAAAACCTTACAGATTAAAATGTTGCATACTCGTTGACTATTAAAACATGTATTGTATTATCTATTTATTTGCATAGTTGAAGACCCCACGGTTGCCTATAATAGTAGCTTTTATTCACTTTATTTAAACTACAATATATATGTGTATCATTGACAACTACACCACATGTACTTATTTGTATACCCTAATTTTAACAATCAGTCATCAGAATAGTAAAATCTAATTTGTAAAAAGTAAAATCACAAAAATACAAAACTCCATGGAAAATTCTAAACGAAATGTCCATAAGGAAAAAACCAAAAGCTCAAACACATTAAACGAATGGATAACAACTGTCATATTTTACAACTTAGTCGAATCATCGATAAAGATAATGTTGATCTCTTAAAATAGATAGAAAAAATACACTGAATAGTATTTCAATGTGCTATACAAGTCTTGAAGTCACTTTACAATTAAATGCACGTGTTATTGAATAACACTGTAAAAAATAATTAAAAACATCATACCTTGACTAAACCACGTCTTCAAATCTTCCCATCTCATTGTCATTTTTTCTGCTGTCAATTGGCTTTCCCTGAAATCATAATTCAATGATGGTCATTTCACTTGGTAATCATAGTTGGTTTGAAAAACAGAAGGAAAAAGGAATGTAAGAAGGACTTTGTATATGGCATTATAGTTCAAAGTACACAAATAGAAAAAAAAATATGGGATACATATAACTATATTGACAGTATGCATGTATTCATTTAAAGAATGTCAGCTTCAAACTGATCGAGATTATGCATTGTAGCATTGGTTGTTACTGAAATGAAATTGTTCAAATGATAAGAATGAATTTGTAGTGGGATTGATTATTACTTAAAGCTAACTTTTCAAAAACTGTGGAAAAGACTGTTCAAAAACACGTACACAAACACCATACAGGTTTCTACCAGTAAGGAAGTAGTATCAATTTGAGTAAGATATGTAGAAGTAACAATCGTATACTTATACATCCCGTCATTGTGTTGCTGTGCTATGATACATTTTTGTACTCTGTGTTTTATTTTTTATTTTTACTGATTTGCTTTGTGTATATGCCATTTAGTGTTTCTTTGTTACATATTTCTCTGCTTTTATAGTTATTAAGACTATAACACAATGTTGACTGCTGTACCCCAATTTGGACATATTTTCCTCTTATGTTTGTTTGTTTTCTTAACACGTCTTTGTCAATATAATGGATGTTTTTTCAATGTGACTGTCGTACAAAAAAAGTAAATCAAACAAATACCGCAAGCCGAGGAAAATTCAAAAAGGAAAGTCCCTAATCAAATGGCAAAATAAATTCCAGACAAATAAAACGAATGGACGACAACTGTCACAATCCTGACTCGGCCATTTGATTAGGAACTTTCCGTTTTGAATTTTCCTAGGCTTCGGTATTTTTATGATTTTACTTTTTTAAACTACACTTATCGAAACTGAAAAGTAGTAAACCCTTAGTTTTTCTGGTGACATTTAATGTACATAAAAAAGAGACTGCAACGATGGCATATCGTACCAGCACGGCGCTTAAACAGAAATGTAGTTATGAGAATCTCCATAAAAAAATCTCCTTTGTTCAGTAAAAAACGATAATAATCGAAAACCTAAACAGTATTTAAATAGAAGACAGGATCCTCATAACTTAAGAAGTTAACAGTATGTCAAAGGAAATGTATGCGTATGAAATGAAATGTTCTTATGAAACAATATAACATACTCTTCTTCAGCTAAGTCTGTTAAAACTTCATAAAAGTTAACTTGTTCAAGCATTCCTTCGTCTTCCTCGCGTCTCACATTCAGTACTATGTCATAAGCGGTTGTTTGTCCTGAAGTTAACTCTACTTTTGACTTGTATTCCTGTTGATAAAAATAATGAAATTACTAAATAAAATTTTAAACGATTCAAATTTCAGTTCATAAATTTTGTAATAAACTAACAATAATGAGAATTCAGATGGTTTTGGCAGTTTTGCAGAAGCCATTCAGGTTCTTATGGTCTCAATATATTCAATGGTTGACTCTTCTAATTTTCAGAAACGCATTTTGTATTTAATTTATATTTCCTTACAAGTTTGTACTATTATGTTTTAAAGTGATATGCACCAACTAGATTTCTAGTTTAAGTAGCTCAAATATGTATTGTTTTGCATTTGTCTTTGATTATGTAAATACGTAAAAATAAAAGGACACAGTCGTTATCAGTAGAAAAGAAGTAACTGTTAATGTAAGATGGAATTAAACAAAGTTAAATTAAAGTGGTTAATATTGTAATGCTTCTATCTTTGTGTGAGGCAGATAAATAACTCCGTGCGCATTAAATAGATACTTGCCTCAATTTGAACTTTAACTATGGCTAGTTTCTCTTGGAGCATAATTCTTTCTTCTTTCAGTTTGGAAATTGTTCTAGAATCTTCCTGTTTTTCTTTGTAGACAATACTTATCTTAAAAAAAATTTAATATTCTTGGAGATTAAGATATTTGCAATAGCACCTCAAATTTGACAGGTTTCTAATATTTTCAAAAGAGGTTCGAAAATATCAAAGCAATATTCAAACTCATAGATCGAAATAAACTGACAACGCCATAGCTAACAAAGAAAAAGACAAATAGTAATACACAATACACAACTTTTAAAACTAAAGACACAGCAACACGAACCCCACCAAAAACTGTAGGTGATCTCAGTGCTCCGGAAGTGTAAGCAGATTGTGCTTCACATGTGGTACCTGTCGTGTTTCTCATCTTATTACAAATCGGGTAAATAGTCTAATTCGGTAGGTCACATTCGTGAAAAGGGAAGGAGCATGTGAGGAACATATCTGTGAAAATATCTGTGAAACGGTTATTCATAACGGTCAAGAAATTCGTGATGGCGTCCATAAAATATACAAATTTTCTAATTTTTTTTCAAAATTAAGATTTAAGTTGAAAGTTATAAAACTTTTTAGAAATAGGCATAGCTATAGATACATTGATCATTACATACACATCTGGTGTAGTAAACTTGGAACCGTATATCTATTGACATCAATAGACCATATTGAAATGAAGTAATTTGACCAATCTAGTGTCATTGAAGTAAAAGGTCAATGACTATTTTCAAACATAATGCTCGAGACAGCACCTTTAAACACGCTTGTACATGGGAAACAGATATGAAGACAATCAAAATGCTCAGAAACACTATTTGTTTTTGAATTTATGCGGTTCCCTAATTTTTGTGTTTCTGCTACTTTAGATAGCAACAGATACACAATGATCTATCAAAGTAATCAGTCGAAAGCGTCAAGAAGACATATAATTGTTAACGTTTACTTAATTGTGACTTGGATGAAGAGTTGTCTCATTGGCACTCATACCACATCTTTTTATATTTATAAACAACAGTGTAAAACGAAACAGATAAACAAAAGACTGAGCAGCGCGAATCCATTAAAAACCTAGGTGGTCTCAGGTACTCTATGAAGGTCAGCAGACCCTACTGGACGTGTATCACCCGTCGTTTTTATTTGGAAGTTCATACATACCAAAAGAAAATGTAGTATGACTGCAAATGATACAACTTTCCATATCATTTTGTCAATTATTTGTCATTTTGATAATAAATGACAGTTTTCAATTCATACATGTATGTGTTTGTCATTCCTTCATTCCATCAAACAGAGCAACCCAGTGCTGACAAAAATGTGTATTTGACCAGTAAAAATGGACATCATACTCAACTCCAAAACATATAAATGAACTAAAATTAAATATCAAACTAACTTGACTAACAAAGACAAAAGGCTCCTGGTAAATAAGTCTTCTATGCTACTTCATCTGGCTTTGAACTAGCTTTAAGTATCGGCCAGTTTGCTCAGATATGTGTGTTAAGTTGTTTTGTGATTTATTTGTGTGTTGTGTTTTGATCTGATGAGTCTATATGTTTTCCTGTGATGTGTTGTTGCAGGATCACCAATACCTCGTTCTTTTGGTTGATAATGGTTGATCACACTTTTTTTTTTAAGAAGTCTGTATTTCCAAAGTCAGTAGATTGTAAATCATTGGTGGTCATGCATTTATGTATATCATTTGTATGTTACTATGTGTACGTAAATCAGGTCTTAAGTTTTATTCTCTGATTTGCTTTACATTTGTCATGTCGGGGGTCTCTTATTGATTTCAAATACGGTATTGGTTAAACTTATGTTGAAGGCGTGACCTAAAGTTGGTTTCTTCTACGTGGTTTCTGGTTTCAAATGTAATTAGTTATAAACTACAACTTATTTTTATTAAGTTTTGGAAATAGGGCATTAGTAATTTAAATAAATTAAATATTGGCTACATTTACCTGTCTCTCAAATTCTTCTTTCTGCTCTATGACGAGTTTATCATACTTGGAATACTCGATCTTCTTTACCTTAGTTACCTGTAAATTACAAGGTTTGTTTCCTTCACTTTGTTTAATCACAGACTAAATAAGAATTTTAACAAATAGGTTTAAAGAGATATTTCTTTTGATATCATGTTAAAAAAAACGTTATGTTTACATCAGAATTCATTCATTATTACCGGTTATTTTGTTTAGTTTGGGGAATACGAAAACTTTGTCATTTCCAATTTCATTGTATTGTTGGAGTCCCGGAGTAAGGTCATACACACTGTACATTGCGCACAAGACATATACATTTATATATCACTTTATCTAGTTATCCAATGCTATAAGTTTTTGCTAACAGCAATTTGTCTTAATCTTTTGTAAATTGATGTGTATACATTTGAGGTTTTGATTTTGCCATTCGATAAGGCACTTAAGTCTTTAATTTTCCTTGGAGTTAGGTAAAAAAATATCTTTCTTTACATTGTACTTTTCTTAGATGCAAAGGGCCTAATTGTGTGATGCAAATACTTGAAAAAAATTGTAGTTATAATTTACTCTAAAAAAAACTGTTACTTACTTCAGTTTTAAATTCTGCTTCTAGCTTTGTAAAGTAGTTTTGTACTTTCGTCCAGAATGTAGATTGCATATTGAAAATCAATCTTGAAACATCTCTCAGGGACACTTCTATAAATTCTTCCGCAGTCCCCGCTTGTACCCGAACAGATTCGAATAGCTAACAAATATGTTAAAAAACTTTAATATTTAAAGAAAAGAACATTAATTACACACATCTTTATATGGGAAAGATGTATGAAGCAGGATGCACGCATTACAAGAGACGCTTAACAAGTCAATGCAACATGTCTCTTTGCTTTCATTTTTTCCGATTGTTCATTTATTATTACCTAGTTATAATTTTAAAGTCAACTAATGAATTTTGAACATCGGTAAATTTATTGTTGCTTAAATGTGAATTATTTTAGTAATTCACTTCAATAACTATATGGACGTCTTAATTTGAAATTACATAATTTTCAAATGTATTTCTCTCATTTGGTGTCCATTTTGGTCAAATAGTTTTTAACGTGTTTAAATCTTCTCCATCATTGGCTTTGGGTTTGGGTTTGACAGTTTCTAATATATATGTGATTAAATCAAGGAAAACACTTTGGTCGTACGCAATTAATGAAGTGTTGTCATCCTTAAAAAGCACTCAGTCGAAAAAAGTGCTAGTGAAACGTTAGTCATAATGAGACCATCAACTGTATTCTGTTCTGGCTTGATTTGTGTCAAACTTTTAACAAATTTTCCGTTAATAAATTAAGAAACTATTTTTCACGTTCAAAATAGTAAAATCCTTTGTCACGCGTATTTTGAATTAACATGCTTTTAAAATCCGAAAAGTCTTATCAAAAACCAACCTTAAGCTTCCGTTCACATGTCTCCATTCTCTTTTCAGTTATTTTGGTGGTAGTCTCTTGCCTATAGTACTTCTAAAATATAATAGATAGTAAGAAATAACCGTTGAACAGTATTGTGTTCACATAGTTTATCAGCTTGTAATTCAACTTTGTGTAACACAGTGTTGAATGAATCGCAACTTTTATTGTCTAAAATAGTTATCAAAGGTACCAGGATTATAATTTAGTACGCCAGACGCGCGTTTCATCTACATAAGACTTACCAGTGCCGCTCAAATCAACATATTTATAAAACCAAACAAATACAAAGTTGAAGAGCATTGAGGATCCAAAATCCCAAAAAATAGTGCCAAATACGGCTAAGGAAATCTATGCCTGGGATAAGAAAATTCTTAGTTTTTCGAAAAATTCAAAGTTTTGTAAACAAAAAATTTATAAAAATGACCACATTATTGATATTCATTAAACTGCGATCCTATTACAGAAAATTTTGTGCATCCTCACAACATCTTCAACAAGGCCTCAGATTGGTTCAAAATAGTCTACATAAATTCAAATTACACACATTCATGCTGTTAAAGTTCACCTCTTGAGTGACATATCGGGTTTTTAATATATATACATATAATTCAATTGACAACTTGCCTCTCTTAATGCGGTATTTTTTTCTTCCACTTCAACATATTCTTGTGTTCTCTGCTCAAGTGTTTGTTGTGTGTTTCGCAGTTTTAATTCAAGTTCATTGACAGTTTCGGATTGCTTCATATAGTTGTCCAACATGTGTTGGTACTTAGATTTTTTGTTCCCATAGTTTATCAGCTTGTAATCCAGATTTGTGTAACACAGTGTTGATTTAATCGCAACTCTTCTCTTAGAAGATGTTTATTGTCTAAAATTGCGATCCTATTTCAGAAAATTTTCGGCTTTTAAAACTATCATTAACGAAACGTATACGAAATTCATTAATAAAATTAAGAATGGAAATGGGGAATGTGTCAAAGAGACAACAACCCGACCAAATAAAAAACAACAAAATTAACTTTATTTTCAAAATTTTGTGCATTCTCACAACATCTTAGCCCTCAGATTGGTTTAAAATTGTCTACATTAATTCAAATTACACACATTCATGCTGTTGAAGTACCTCTGGAGATTCATGTTAACATGACATATCGGCTTTTTAATATATATATATGATTCAATTTGACAACTTGCCTCTCTTAATGCGGTATTTTTTTCTTCCACTTCAACATATTCTTGTGTTCTCTGCTCAAGTGTTTGCTGCGTGTTTCGTAGTTTTAATTCAAGTTCATTGACAGTCTCGGATTGCTTCATATAGTTGTCCAACATGTGTTGGTACTTAGATTTGAAATCTTCACCACTGCAATAAATACAATAAAGAATTCATAAACTACCACCTACAAGAAAAAAAGTAAATCGCAAAAATACTGAACGCCGAGAAAAATTCAAAATGGAAAGTTACTAATCAGAGACAAAGCAGGATTGCAAGTCAATAATTTGACCATATCTGCATTTGTTCCAATGTTCAGTTTTGGACCCTTATATTATGTATCATCATTAAATAAACTCATCATAAATACCAGGACTAAATTTAGTATATACGCCAGACGTCAAACATTTGTAAACAGTAAATTTATAAATATAACCATATCAAAGACAATTCATGTCAGCACAAAAAGTGCTGACTAATGGGCTTGTGATACCTTCGGGGAAATAAATCTCCACCAGCAGTGACATCGACCAAGTGGTTGTAAATAAACTCATCATAAATACCAGGAATAAATTTAGTATATTCGTCAGACGCGCGTTTTGTCTACAGAAGACTCATCAGTGACGCTCGAATCCAAAAAAGTTAAAAAAGCCAAATAAAGTACGAAGTTGAAGGGCATTGAGGACCAAAATTTCTAAAAGTCTTGCCAAATACAGCTAAGATAATCTATGCCTGAGTTAGAAAAGCCTTAGTATTTCCAAAAATTCAAACATTTGTAAACAGTGACATCGACCCAGTGGTTGTAAATAAACTCATCATTAATACCAGGACTAAATTTAGTATATACGTCAGACGCGCGTTTCGTCTACAAAAGACTCATCAGCATTGAGGACCAAAATCCCTAAAAGTTTTGCCAAATACAGCTAAGGTAATATATGGTAAAGCGTAAACTTAAATAATACATCGTATAGGGATTTTAGAGAAATCTATGAATTCGAAATCGCGGATATAAAGACAACTTTTAGAGCGATGTTTTCGGATTTTATGTGACTTTTATACAAATATTCACTTATTTTGAAATATTTTATTCAATAAAATATAAGATAATAAAATAGATAAATGCATTATTGTTTTTATTTTCAGTTACGGTTTATTTTATCAAAATTTTACAAAAAATCTGTGACATAGCCCACTTTCTGTTAATTGTTGCAGTTTAAAATTTTTCAAATGCAAAAAAGTTTCTATAACTATTGATTGGAATAAACTCATCAAAGATAGAAACCAGGATTGAAATTTTATGTTTACGCCAGACGCGCGTTTTGTCTACAAAAGACTCCTCAGTGACGCTTGATTTTTTGTAGATCTTTATAACCCAAAGAACTTTTTTGTCTTAAAGTCTTCGACGTAAGTAGAACTCAGAGTTTAAAAGGGTTGAATATTACAATTCCTATATTTGATGTCCTCCTTTGAATCTCTGAAATTAAAAACAACAACAGTATCATCCTAAAATTTAAGTCACAAACAAAATAAATATCATTTAGTTTCTCACACCTTTCCTTCAATCTTATAGTTTGCGTCTCTAGAGTGATGACCTCGCTTTGGAGTCTATCTACCGTTTGAATTTCTTCATGATACTCAGTCTTAAGGCTTTCAATTGCTTCACTGTATGACCTCCTCTCTGCTTCAAGTTTGCTCCATATTTTTGCATCATCTTTCACTACTTTGTTAATGAGTATTGACAGAAAACGAGTGTTTAAATCATACATTCGATCTTCCAAAGTACTTTTTGCAAACGCTGGGGTAAAATTAGCAACATGGGCAAAAACCTTTTCTTCAAAACTCTGAAACGAATCCAGAATTTAAATGCCTTCTAGTTATCTTCAATCAAATATCATTGAAAGATTCAAATAAATAAATAGAAGTATCAAAGAATAGATAGTTTAAATCACCACCAGTTGTTGATGGGTTTCGTGTTGCTTAGTCTTTTGCTTTCTATGTAGTGTCTTGTGTAGTTTTGTTTGTCTATTTTTCTTTTATCTTTTTTATCCATTACTGTGTCTGTTTGTCTGTTTATTCTCCATCTATGAGTTTGCATGTCACTGATATATTTCGCCACTCTTTTTTTTTTAAACCGGAACCCACATGCCGTTGCTTTGCTTAGTGCCGTATATCAAACATATCTACACGGCTAACGTTGACGAGTAATACAGGTTATGGTATCAACCACATTGTAATAAAACAAAGGTAATAGAAACCGAAGTAATCAGATACATATTATGTGTATTTTGAGAATTTATTTCATATCAGTTTTAATCTGTTTTCACAGTCTCACTACTTTAAGAGTTCATGTGATTTCCTCAGTTTTTATGTCTTCCCTTGATTTGATTTTTTAATTGGTGAGAATTGAACATCGGTAAACTATTGTTGCCTTTATTCAATCGACTAAAAATCCTCTGTACACACAGAATTCAGTCATCTCTCGAACTTATAAACATGAACATACCATGTACATAATGAGGCTCTAATGCCTACACCAGGTCAAATCCTCAGAAGAGTTTTTTTCACTGGGAAAGTATAACATTTGCTTGTCTACGAAAGCTTTCTAATCAGCACTTGTCTGTTTTATAAATAGTGTTTGGATCGGAAAGGGACTTTAAATACTTTAATGTCTATCCCATGAGGGTCATATGGATCTATATATTATGAACTAAAAGATGCCAATATAATTATGAATTAGTATACATTATTCGTCAAAGATAGAGGCTCAAAAAGTTAAATATAAAAAAAAAGAACTCCAAGGATAAATTTCAAAACGGATAATTATCATATGGCAAAGTCAAAATCTCAAATATATCAAACGAAACGAAACTAACTAATTTCCAGAAATAGAAAATGGTCGATAAAACCTGGTTTTATAGCCAGAAAAATATTTTACTTGTATGACAGCGGCATAGAATTCCATTACATTGGCAACATTTTTTTTAGCAAAGCAAACAAACATAACAGGTTAAAATATTTGAACATTCAACTTACGAATTGGATCTTTAGATGTGTATTACAAAACATACAAAGCTAATTCAATTATACCATTTAAGGCCCAATAGCCCAATAATACACACAGACGGTATAAAAAAAATAGTTACAAATAGTTTTTTTTGTTCTCGCCACTGCATGATTCCAACTCATGTTTCTGTGAAATGAGAGAAAGAGAAAGTATGTCAAACTCCCAAGTCAGACATACACATTTATATGACATGTGAGAAGGGTTGAAATTCTCCTATGGTTCAGAATATAAGAATCAGACCTGTACTTTTTCTTGATAATTTGCAGCATGGCATCCAAACTGACACATCATCAATAGCACCAGAAAACACCCAAACTGCAGCTCCATCTTCTATATACTTTTCTTCTTGGAAAAATCAATATGAACCAATATTATATATATGTTACAATCGTTTTATTTTAAATATATGTCTACCGTTGGTTTTCCCGTTTGAATGGTTTTACACTAGTAATTTTGGGGCCCTTTATAGCTTGTTGTTCGGTGTGAGCCAAGGCTCCGTGTTGAAGGCCGTACTTTAACCTATAATGGTTTAATTTTTAAATTGTTATTTGGATGGAGAGTTGTCTCATTGGCACTCACACCACATCTTCCTATATCTACTAACTAATACATTTAAATTTTAATATTTTATTCAACTTCATATTACTGTCATTACTAGTATACCATGATGCATTCGAAACACTATGTTTTATTCATATAAATATTATTTCAGTAGGTTTTTCTATATGTTAAGAAAGGATTTTAACATTAAATCACACATATATTTACTGAGAATTACGTCATCAAACTAACTCGGTCAGTTGAAACAGGTTCCATGTAATTAATGTTATAATCATTACCAGTAAAATTGAGAATGGAAATGGGGAATGTGTCAAAGAGACAACAACCCGACCAAAATAAAAAAACACAACAGCAGAAGGTCACTAACAGGTCTTCAATGTAGCGAGAAATTCCCGCACCCGGAGGCGTCCTTCATCTTACAGTTTTAATATAGAAAATATGGTCCCGAAATAAATATTTCGTAAGTATATAATTCATTTAGCAAAACTTGATATGTTTACCAGCCTCGTTTGTCATGTTTGTAAGGATGTTTGATCATGCACTACGGTTCACATCGACACGTCTATACAATGCCATTGTTTGAGCTTTGGTCTGTATAAATACTATTTAGTGATTTGGTTGGACAAAGGCTTATTAAATGTGTCAGTCAATTTAGTTGCTATCCGTGGAAAAAATTCATAGCAGTCAGTATCTACATATTACGAGGAACTTTTTTTAATCAGTTCTAAGAAATACAAACAAAAGGATAGTTTATCCCTTAGATAGCTATTATGATATTGTCCATTACGCCCACTTGTTTATTCGAATTACTGAAGTTATTCAGAAAATTTGCATTCCTTGTCGTTTGAAATAATAATTGGCTTTTCAACTCTTAAGTATTTTGATATTTGATATTTTAACTGAATCAATTGAAAATAGCAATGTTTTACATTCAATAGGCATTACCCATGTGGAAAGTATTCGCTACAATGTATATTTAAAAACATTTGGAAGTCCTTCAACAGACAATATCAAACTCTTGACTATATCAAATGTGTTTCATATTTAAGATTTTAAATCTTTATTGTAGAGAAAAGTATGATGTGTTTTATTAAATGACAAATAGTAGCTAATTGAGAATCCAAAAAGGTTCTAGATCAGGATTACAGATATCAAATTTACAGCAGATCTGTCACAACATGAGAATTAATATCAAAATGCATATTGTTCTAAGAATGAAAATGAGTGGTTTAAATACGGATTCGGATTATATATCTTGATAACAAAAACATTTATTAAAAAAAAAGAAGAAAAAAAACCCCGGACATGATAAAACTTACGATAATGGAAAAAAACATCATATTGAAAATAGACTAATCATAAATATCAGGACTAAATTTTGTATATACGCCAGACGCGCGTTTCGTCTACAAAAGACTAATCCGTGGCGTTCGAATCCAAAAAAGTTTAAAAGGCCAAAAATAAGTACGAACTTGAAGAGCATTGAGGATCAAAATTCCTAAAAGTGTTGCCAAATCAGCTACGGCAATCTATGCCTGAGGTAGAAAAGCCTTAGTATTTCAAAAATTTTGTAAACAGTTAATATATAAATATAACCATATCAAGGATAATTCATGTCAGCACAAAAAGTGCTGACTACTGGGCTGGTGATACTCTCGGGGAAATAAATCTCAACCAGCAGTGGCATCGACCCAGTGGTTGTAAATAAACTCATCATAGATATCAGATTTTAAAATAACCAGGCTTATCACTTTTACGCTATACGCCTTTTTTTCGTATTTACAACACTCATGGGCAGCGATAAAAAGATTTAACTGTTGGCAAGAACATCTAATATAAACATGAAAAGCATTTAAATTTAAAAACAACACCAGTTCAAGCATGAAAGAAACCCTAGTTATTAGAAACAATTTTCACATTGTAAGTGATATAAATTTCGAAAATTGTCGGACCTATGATACGATATTTCACCACCAAATATAAAAAATACGGGTATAGAAGTCAAAATTGTGTTATAATCCTAATCACTATAAAACAAACAAGTAATTACCACAGAAGCACAAAATGCATCCAGACAAGGCACATTAGCACGTTAACAACAATTTAAAACACGATTAAGAGTCATGTCATATGTATCAAAGAAATATAAAAAGGCATATAGACAAACTTAAAACAAAATGAAAGACAAAAAAAAAACCAAAAAATATCATAGAACAATACCACACAATGACGATATGTACAAGTAATGAGTCACGTCGAATGGATCCAAACTTTTCTGAATGGGTTCAATGAATAGAACTAGAAATTAAAGAAACAACGGACACCGCTTCTTTTACTTTATTTTTAGACTTATACCTCGATATTCAAATTCGAGGTTGAAGGAGGCTCGCGGGTATACAATTTTCAGAAAAAAATCAAACATTTATTTTTCATTACAAATTTTATTAATTACCTTTCGTAGTTGTTACTTTATCATATGGTACAAAAAACATTACAAAAAAATCAATATGTGTTGGCTCCAGGTGACTTTTAAAATGTAAAAATCATTGAAAAAGCTCCAAATTATCTCCCTTTGGTGCAAAAAAGCCAGTTTTTGGCATTAAAATTGAAATATCTTTTTTTAACTCATCGGTGACTTATATTTTTTATTGTTGTTTTCTGATAAGCTGTACATAAACTAAATAATTGTAAAATTAAAGCGATTTCTGTAATTTAGATCTTTTTTTTTATTTCGATATTACCGTTATTTCTCCTATTAGTTCAACAGAAAAAAAGGTCATAAACAAAAATGTTTGCTTCTTTCGAAGGCATATTGTGAGCGTAAATGAACGGTGACCCAATTTTTTATTTCATTTTTCTATTAGGTATAAGATAAAGTTCATTTAGAGAAAAATATAGCAAAATCCAATATAAAATTAAAAAAAATATTTAGACCCGCGAGCCCCCTTAAGTCTAGAAATAAGGTCAAAGAAGCCGTGTCCGTTCTTTCTTTAATTTCTAGTTCTATTAATGGAACCCATTCAGAAAAGTTTAGATTAGTAACGGAATGTAAAATAATATGACCTGGCTTCTTTGATCTCATTATTTTTGACAATTGTATGAAGGAACTCCAATTCATATAAAAATAAGTATAGGTCGGCAAGGAGAGTAGCACAGTTAGTTCTATATGGATGCCGATAATTTGTTAAACAAAAGTCTACCTCCAAATTCAATCAAAACTCAAGCATATTGATCAGTTGTTTCTCCGTGTAGCATGTTTTACCATTTCGTTCACCATTAACAAAATATGCCGTGTTGTATCCCAAGGTACTAAATTTATATCGTATGTTACAATTTCAATGTTGAAAAGCTTTGAGAATTATTTTTTTTAAACGATTTCAATAAAACCATTAACACTTAAAATAATATAAATATAAAATGTCCGCTGAAAATAATTTTACTTTAAACTCCCAAGTTTAAAAAATATATAACAGACGTGTGTGTTTTGTGTACAAAAGATTTATCAGTAATGCACGAAAAATTTAAAAGTTAAAACAAAAAGTACGAAGTTGAAGAGTATTGAGTTTTTTTTTCCAAATACAGGTTAAGGTGGCTGGGGCGTCTTAATTAAAACTGACAGACTTTTTTGATAACTTGTCAAGATAAAGCTTTTATCATGCTTTTTTAAAAACTGTATTAAAAAGTATGGGTCACCGGACTTTTTTTCACGCTACAGGTTGCGCAAAATTGTCAGATTTTGTATAGATTATTCATGGAAATTTAAATTTTGTGTGATAAAACGAAAACGTACTATAAGAACTTTAAGATAAAATGTGAGAATATTGCTCTTATAACATGCTTTAAAATAAACAAAAGAAAAAATGGGGTCACCGAACTTGTTTTCTTGCTACATATCGAAATAGGTAAATTCATAACACTTTCTATTGTAAAATTTACTTTATCGGAGTTATCTCCCCTTATTTGGCAAAGTTTTGAAAAAATCTAATCAAACACAAACAAGGCGTTTTTACAAAATTACAACTAAAGTTATGTTAAAACACACAATTTTCTATATCTATATCAAAAGTCTTTAACATAATTTACATACAACTCTCAAAATTTGCACATTTCATCAAATATATAGACCAAAGATATCTGCTTATTTAAAATCCAAGATGGAGGAAGACACCCGAGCCACCTTAAAAGTATTATTGGGTTAAAAATTAGTTATGGATTGAAAAAATCTGGTTTTTCAAAAGGTTAATAAAAATGCATGACCATATCAATAATAATTCTTTGTCTACACGGAAGTATTGACCACTATAATTACGTTCAAAATTTCTCAACAAAACTTACCTTGAGGGTTTCAGATGTAAAGTCCCTCCGATTGTAAAGCAAACATCTATATATACATATGCTATATCTTATTTCCTAGAACATGGGTTTTTACCAGTTATTTTTTTTGTACCCTATAGACAAAGACCGGTAGGAGCGTCGTTTCCATTGATTGACAGTTGAATGTATTGTTGTAATCTTAGTATTAGATTATACTATAAAGAATGTATCTACTAATGTATTTGGCAATTTTAGGATTTTTGGTTCTGAATGCTCTTCAACTTCGTACTTTGGCATTTAAAACTTTTTTGGATTCGATCGTCACTGAAGAGTCTTCAGCAGACGAAACGCGCGTCTGGCGTATATACTAAATTTAGTCCTGGTATCTATGATGAATTTATTTAATTGTTATAAATATCCTATTCATAGGTTTCTTTTTGTTTCTTGTATTTTTGGATCTTTTGTTTTCTATTTTTGTATTTTTGTCGTACAAGTATTACTAAGGTTATAAACCATTGGTTACATATAAATGTATGTAGTATCACAGTTTTTATATATAAATAAGTGAACTGTTCAATCATTTAGTTTTATCTGATTTAAAAAGAAAAGTTTTTCCAAGTTTAATAGTATTACCAATATTGTTTTCAGTTATAACAGGATCTATTTGTAAAAATATATTATATCACATATACGATTAATTCATTATATTTTTTTCTAAATGGTTGGGTGTTTTATAAAACAGTGCTTCTATTTAAATAAGGCTGTTAGTTTTCTCGTTTTAATTCTTTTACATTGTCATCCAGGGGCCGTTTATAGCTGACTATGCGTCGTGGGTTTTGCTCATTGTTGAAGGCCGTACGGTGATCTATAGTTAATTTCTGTGTCATTTTGGTCTCTCGTGGAAATTTGTCTCATTGACAATCATACTACATTTTCTCTTTATATTTACATTGTATATGATGAAACTGTCCACTCGTATGTAGTGAAAAAAAATAATTAGATAATAGAACTCTATCAATTAAATAAATTTTCTCAATACGAAAATGTCTGTACCATGTCAGGAATATGACAGTAGTTATCCATTCGTTTAATGTGTTTGTGCTTTCGATTTTGCAATATGATATTTATATGCGTGTTGGATTCTTATAAGTTCTATATAAATTTTGGACTATTTTAAATCTCAGTCTAATACTGAAATTTATTCTTACATTCTTTGGACTTCTTAACCCTGTTTGATAACATTGCCTATGTGAAATTTTAAAATTGTTTGTATGTACATTGAACAAAAAAATGTTTGTGACGTATACAATTTTCTGACGTCAGACACGCGAATCAATGAACGTATTTGTAGATAGATGTGTTTGTGTTCTGTTAAAGTGTTGTACTGGTGACTGCTGTACCCATATTTTGACTTTTTATTCATGGTGTCTGTTTAGTTAACGCATCATTGTAAATGTAACGGAATTTGACGAGACTGTCATCAAAGTGAGATGATGAGCGCTATAAATCAGGTTTAACCCCCCATTTTCTACAATTGAAAATGCCTTTACCAAGTCAGGAATATGACAGTTCTTGTCCATTCGGTTTTGATATGTTTTGTTGTTTGATTAAGGACTTTTCGAGATCATATTCCTACAAGTTCAGTATTTTTGGGAAATTACTTTTTATGTAAGTAACTTGAAATTGTAAACTATTAGAAAACTTGATTTATTGCATATCAACTTTTTACTTGAAAATTTATGAGGGAAAAGAGTAAATAAAGGCAACAGTAGTATACCGCTGTTCAAAACTCATAAATCCATGGACAAAAAACAAAATCGGGGCAACAAACCAAAACCGAGGGAAACGCATTAAATATAAGAGGAGAACAACGACACAACACCGAAACGCAACAGCACACAGAAACGGACCAAGCAACAGACAATACACCACGAGAATAACAAATATAACATCAAAACCAAATACATGAATATAGGATAGACAAGTACCGTGCCACGTCTTATCTCAAAAATAAGAGAAAACAGAAACGACTCAACGTTAAAATGCAACACACACACAGAAACGAACAATATTATAACAATGGCCATCTTCCTGACTTGGTACAGGACACTTTTAAAGGGAAATAAAAGTGGTGGGTTAAACCTAGTAAAATAACCAAAAAAAAATGAATTTTAAACGGAAAGTCCAAAATCAAATGTTGAAGCAACTCAAACGAATGAATAACATTAACGATGTGTGAAAACAACCAAACTGACATAATAGGTAAATATGTCAAAAAGAGAATGATTTCAACATTCAATTAACCATAACATTACTGAGAGTTATGCTATAAAATATTTATTAAATCAGAACATAAGACATAATAAAGCTTTATTTAGAGTCGGTATAAGCAAGCAATCACAAACATATGCTCTGAAGAGCTTTTAAAACCGACATAACAACAAATAAAACAAAACATACATATCGAGTCATGCACACAACATTAAACATATAAACGTTTAAAGGATTAACTGGTATACAAGATAAATGTCATAATGAGACATCTTAAAGCTTTAATATAAACTTTTGTTTTTCTTTGATCTGGTTCTTTCTAATTAATTTATTCTTCAAAAGCTTGAATTGTTTACTAGACATTTGAACATAAACACGTCTATACAAGCCATTGGTTTAAATTTCTGTCGGTTTACATACTATTTTGTAATTTGGTTTTACAAAAGATTAATTAAAGTGTCATTTAAGGTCAAGGAACAGTAAATGGGCTATGTCGCAGATTTTGCTAAAAAATTGCATACAACCTTGGCTCGTTGAACTACAACTGTAAATCGAAAAAATAATACATTTATCTCTTTTATTATTCGAAAAATTGTAGATTGATTTCTTTTAATATGAGTGAATATTTGTATAGAAAGCACATAAAATCGGCAAAAAACCTTCTTAAATTTGTCTTAAAATCGCCAAATCTCTAATTCTACTCATAGATTTTTCTTAAAAAAAACTATATATTGTTGACACATATATTTCTGTTTTAATGATATAAAATAATCATAGGGTCACCAACTTCGTTTTTTGTCTAATAATCAATTTGTTACCTTGTTGGTAGTGAAAAACGTCAAAAAACAACGTTTTACGGCATGTAACGCGATAACGTTACGATTATTTCGACATTTTGTTGGAGTTTTTCACAAAGAACACAACTTTGAATGATGTATACCGTAAAAACGAAGTCGGTGACCCTATCTTTATTTTGCATCATTATAATGGAAATTTATGTATCAACAACATATAGTTTTTTAAGAAAAATCTATGGAGTAAAATAAGGGGTTTGGCGATTTTAAGACAAATTTTAGAAGGGTTTTCGCCGATTTTATGTGCTTTCTATACAAATGTTCACCCATTTTGTAAGAATTCAATCAGTAATATTTCAAATGATAATTGAGATAAATGCATTATTATTTCGATTTTCAGTTGAAGTTCATCGAGCCAGAGTTGTATGCCAAATTTTACTGAAATCTAAGACATAGCCCATTTACTGTAACTTGACCTTAATGTAATTGCTATGCATAGAAAAATTTCCTAACATTTAATGTTTACATTACTTGGTATGTTTTTACACATCAGTTCTTGGAATTATTAGTTTTGAACAACGGTTTACTACTGTTTCCTTTATTTACTTTTGCCGCTAATTCATGCATGCAGTTAAACTCAGTTGTTCAAAAATATTTCCCCTTGTACGTGATATAAAATTGTCGGATATGTGATACAATATTTCAGCACCACCGTGTTGTCTATTAAGCTGTAAAACATTTACAAGCATGGTTATGCAATTTGTATATCGTCATAAATTATAACAGATCTGAAAAACAATCTAGACTAACACTAAAAAATATAAAATTTAACCATTAACAATTAACTTTGAATAATCACAGACAACGGGTTTTACAAACGTTAAATTTACCATTTCGGCTGTTTTCTTGTATTATTGTTGTTTGGTTGCTGTCAAATGGCATATACACAAACCAACTTTTATAAATACGTCTCCATCTCAAAGACATTTGTTCTCAATATATACTAATTTCTTCTTTCGGCACATTCATGATTAGTATCATATCTAATTGTTCACATTACATAGATACTCATCGTCATATATATTTTCATTTTGTATTGTGGTGGAGATTTCTTATCATGTTTTACTTGGGTCTAGTTTATTGTGTTTATATTTTTCACAAGGAATATCGTGACACTTTATAACTATTATCTTAAACAAAGCTCCCATACAATTAACCCATAATTTCTAACTACTTGTAGTATCAACATTGAATGAACGAAGAGTGTTTTGAAAGTTGGTTTAATCATAGAATCTAAATCCTTTGACATTGCATAAAATATTAGTCTTTGTTGGATGCTACAATATAGCTAAGTCAATCACGGGACCTAGATCAATTCATCAAGGATGTTTAAAGTTATATGATATGTGTTATATAATTCAGTTGCAGGCTATCTCACACGCGTTTAAATATATCTAAAATCATTTTAAACCCGATTTTATCTTCAGGAGGAAAAACAAGGAAAAACACCTAAATGCTCTTTTTTAAGATTCTCACACTTTTGCGGATCATTTACATTGAGTTGTATCAGTTTAAGAAAATAGAAATGTAACAAGTTTGATGGTCGCAAGGAACAAAAAAAGATTATTTTTTTTTTATTTCAGTTTGATTTTTTCTGATGGAGTTTTAAACTCAGTGTGAAAAACAAATGTTAATTGATCTGTTAAGAATTCGATCATTGATTAAAATCTTTCAGATCATCGTAGATGTTACTATTTGTTGAACTCTATTGAAGAATTCTCTAATTGAGATAAGACATACAGAAAAATATCGGTCAATTCTCAAGTAACATGGGTTGTTTTTGTTATTGCCCTATGCTATTTATTTTCTATTGTGACAATAGAAGCTGGTAATATCGATGAAAATGGTGTGATTTCTGAATTAAGACAACTGATCACAGATATTCAGAAAAGACAAAGGTATTTATTCAATATTTTGAAACAACCAATTACATGTATGCCAACATTGTTTGCGAAATTAGATTCTAAGTTTGTTAATAATTTCTTTATTTATAAACGGATAACAATTCGGTATTAACCTGAATTATTATTGATATGGTCAGAATCATAAATTAAATGTTGACAAAATTTGTTTCAAATACCTTAGAAATAGATTACATAAGCTGTATTTGGCAAAACTTTGAAGAATGTTTGGATTTTCTTATCCCAAGAATAGATACCATAGCTGTATTTATTTGGCACTATCTTTTTGGAGTTTTGTGTCCGCAATGCTCTACAATCTTGTACTTGTTTTGCTTTTTAACTTTTAAGATCTGGGCGTCACTGATGAGTCTTGTATAGACGAAACGCGAGTCTGGCGTATTAAATTTTAATCCTGGTACCTTTGATAATTATTTGGCCATAAATGCTCTTCAACTTCGTACTTTATTTGTCCTTTAACAAATATTTTTTTTAGCGTCACTGACGAGTCTTTTGTATACGAAACGCGAGCCCGGTGCAAGTTTAAAATTTCAATCCTAGTATCTATGATGAGATTATATACATTTTGTATAAACAACATCTTCAGAACCCTAATGTTTAAGATAATCGATCAATGGCTTTTGTAGAAATATGTATTATCTTTAAGATATAAAATTCTTGCAGTATTTATTCTTCCCCGATATTAATAACGACCGTACGTACACAAGGCCAAAAAGGTATAAATATTTAACTAAAGAAAATTTGAAATTAAGCACCATGCAGTAACCACCTAGGTTGTCACGAAATTCAAGTTCCTTCATAACATAAGTTTTAAATGAAAAAAATGGAATATTACTTCTACTGGAATAAATATTACAGTGGCATATTTTAAAATAGTATAGAATATAAGTTTCAAATAACAAATTTCAATACTGGTATCTATGATAAGTTCATTTCCAACATTGTTTATTACTTAGAATAATTAAATAGTTTTTGAATTACTGGATATTATATTTTTTTCATTAAAGATTTTATGAACATGAGCTGATAAGTCAACAAAAAACAATCAAGGATCAAACCAACGAAATGGCAAAAGTCAAAAACCTATTTCATGGTAGTGGTAGTGGTACAATCAACATAAATCACAATGAGTCCCATCATGAATATGATAAAACCTTAAAAATAACAAACAACGATAGGACACAAATCAAAGTTGTTAACAACCAATCTACGAATATTCCCCATGCTGTGAGGAATAATATCTACAGTAGACAACTTCAAGGTATGTTTCTTTAATTTTTTAAATTGAAAATAAAAGTTATTTAATACAAAGATAATTGAAGACGGTGTATCCATAATAGTATAAAAGATTCCGATGGTTTAAACCGAAACTCGAGAGATTTAACCGAAACTAACAGACAATATCATGATCATTTTAATTAAAATAGAGAAAATACTAGTTATTCGCAGAACGACTGGATATTATGTCAGTCTAATATTGATATATATGGAGTGAAAAAAATATCAAGCATTCACATAATTAAAAATGTATATTTTATCAATTCATGCTGTTAATGGTACCACCAGAATCCGTTTGTCATTGACATATAAGTTTAAATATGTCTGTGGTATATCAAACTCTCAATTTCTTTGATTTTTCTCCCTCATGAGGGTGAAGTTTTTTTTTAAATTTTGAGTCCAATGTACTTAAAATAACCTTCATCAATAAAACGCACAAACCAACATATGATAAAGCCAGTGATATTTCTAAACGTAGAAACGATGGCAGCTTATGACTAAAAGAAACAAGAATATATAGTTTTGTAAAGACATGTCTTTGTTCACCATCAGAAAAACCGTGCTTACGAAGAGAAGTCAATATTGTTTTAGCTACTTCAATTTAGTCGCATCAAATAGAAGTCTTTTTTATTTTTTATTTTTTATTCACGAAAGTCGTATGAATGGTCACATAAGCGATACATTTGTTTTCTGACATCAAATAGAAGTTAATATTTTTTTGAAAACTTCAGTTTAGTGGCATTAAAGCTAAAAAAAGTCAATACTTTTAAGAAACTTAAATTTAATGGCATTACAAATAAGTCAATATTTTTAAGAAACTTCAAATTAGTGGCATTAAGAGAAGTCAATATTTTAAAGACACTTCAGTTTAGTGGCTTTAAAAAGAAAAATCAATATTTTAATGAAACTTCCATTTAGTGGCATTTAAAAGAAGTCAATATTTTTTAAAGAAACTTTAATGTAGTGGCATTAAAGAGAAGTAATTTTTTTCAGACACTTCAATTTTGTGGCATTAAAGAGAATTAGATATGTTTAGAAACTTCAATTTAGTGGCATTAAAGAGAAGTCATTATTTTTTAGAACTTTAATGTTGATGCATGAAACAATGGACTATGATTATCATCTGCATAATACATTTTTCAATCTCCATCTGATTGGCATCGCCTTGGATAAGTATTTGTAACAATATGTTGACACATCAACTTCCTCAGCTAGTTATACCGAATTATTTATTCTAATCATTTGTTTTAGGTGCTGGTATAGCATTCAGTGTTTATCTTGACCATGACTTGGATCTTGGTGCGCCTGAAGTTTTGAAATATAATAAGGTTAGTATGAAAGAGTTAAACAATACGCAAATATAGACCTCCTCAACTACACGTATTATATACAAAATTGTCAACAACAAAAAAGGTGTGTAAATATATACGTTAATGAGCAACCAAAACAAAAATAAACACTATAAAACTGCAAAATATAGATATAAGACAGATTACTGAAAGCAATTAAAAAATGTCACTTAAATGATCCTGAAATGATAGATTTTGGCTGGTTTTTTTTATGTCCCATGGCGGTCACAAAATTGCCAATACTGAAGACCGTTCGGGACCCACCAATTTATGAAGAGTCTTGTTCCTTTTTAGCAAATAGTTTTTGACTCATTACATATTTTCTGTTATTTACAAAGAAATGTTCATTTAAATCGGGAATATACCTAAGTTGCCTTCAGCAGTATTGAACAATTGATAGATTATAGCTATTTGACTTTCAAATTTGAGGGACTTATTAGAAGTGGTTACATTCTACCATCTAGTTCTGATATGACATGTGTGATTACTGTTATAGTTTATCACCATTAGTTTATGATATGACATGTATAATTACTTTTAAAGATTATTACCAATGAAGGTGGTGGATACAACTTAAACACTGGGGCTTTTATTTGTCCGGAGAGCGGAATGTATTTGCTGTCGTTTTATATAGGAGAAAGAGGCGGCTTATCACCTCAAGGGGCATATATTTACCTGAAGGTAAACAATGTGAACATTATAGATGCAGTGGTTGATGCGCCTCATTACACACAGGATCTTCAGGGTGGAAATTCAGTTATCATTCGTCTGAAAGCTGGATATGTAGTAATCACTCAACACGAGGACAGTGGTGGCCATGTGGAAGGAGCGGCAGGTCTACGTCTCACCTCATTACACACAGGATCTTCAGGGTGGAAATACAGTTATCATTCGTCTGAAAACTGGAGATGTAGTTATCACTCAACACGAGGACAGTGGTGGCCATGTGGAAGGAGCGGCAGGTCTACGTCTCACCTCATTACACACAGGATCTTCAGGGTGGAAATACAGTTATCATTCGTCTGAAAGCTGGAGATGTTGTAATCACTCAACACGAGGACAGTGGTGGCCATGTGGAAGGAGCGGCAGGTCTACGCCTTACTTCATTACACACAGGATCTTCAGGGCGGAAATACAGTTATCATTCGTCTGAAAGCTGGAGATGTAGTAATCACTCAACACGAGGACAGTGGTGGCCATGTAGAAGGAGCGGCAGGTTTACGTCTCACTTCATTACACACAGGATCTTCAGGGTGGAAATACAGTTATCATTCGTCTGAAAGCTGGAGATGTAGTTATCACTCAACACGAGGACAGTGGTGGCCATGTAGAAGGATCGGCAGGTCTACGTCTCACCTCATTCTCCGGTTTCATGCTTTATTCCTGAAAATAAAATTATGTGAGAGTATACATTTAATTCTTTATAAATCAATTCGTTTTGGTTACTACACAGGTATATTATTAATTCGAATTAAACCGAATTAGACTATTTACCGGATTTGTAATAACATAAGCAACACGACGGGTGCCACATGTGGAGTAGAATCTGCCTATCCTATCTGCATATAGTCGAGGGTGGTAAAGGGGGGTAATGAACAAGGAAACACTATCAAGCTGATCAGATAGCTGTTATTGAGGATTTTCGGAAATTGATCAAAGATCAAGCTGATCAGAAAGCTGAAATTGAGGATTTTCGGAAATTGATCAAGGATCAAGCTGATCAGAAAGCTGAAATTGAGGATTTTCGGAAATTGATCAAAGATCAGGCTGATCAGAAAGCTGAAATTGAGGAATTACGGAAATTGATCAAAGATCAAGCTGATCAGATAGCTGTAATTGGGGAATTGCGGAAATTGATCAAGGATCAAACCGATCAAAAAGCTGAAATTGAGGAATTGCGGAAATTGATCATTGTTAAATCCAATTATAAAACTGAACTTGTGGAATTGTGGAAAGTTATCGAAGACCAAGCTATTGGAATTGGTAAATTGAAGAAAATGCAAAACTTACTCAAGGTTTATGACAACGAGATAATCAACATAAAAGCTGAGACTGACATTTACTTAAATTTGAAGACTTCACAGTTAATACAGCATGGACACATTTCTAAAAACATACCCAAAGATGAGATAGAGCTGGCTGGAAGAGATGTACCTGTTAAGGATTCAGTCAATAAAAGAAACCAGTCTGTAAATGACACTAGCATTGTGGGGTATAAACTATACAAGAGACTTCTTCAAGGTAAGATGTTAGCCTCTTGTTCTACTTTAATGCAAATAATGAAACTATGACTAGTTTAAATATGCCATTACTTTGGAAAGGGGAGGGCATATCTAACACTTTTAGTGTAGGGATGAGCAGCTTAGAGGACGAGTGTACCAACCGTCCTATATATTGGAATAAAACAAATATGAACCCTGTAATATTTTCTTATACAAACATTTTACCTATATAAAACATATTTACCCTATTTTATAGAGAGGTTAATATATTTATCAAATATCGGATGCATTCAATCGGATCTGAGAAAAAAATCGACATCTGATTCAGTTGTTTCTGTTTGAAACCTTATATGCCTTCTTAATTTTGCGACCCTATTACATATCAATACAAAAGCTTGAAGAAAGAGACTTTTCTCACTCGGGTCATCCCCACCACTCATGACACCTTATAGGTCTTTTAATTTAGCGACTCTATTATTTATCAAGAAGCTTGGAGAACGAGACCTTTTCACGCGGCTCATACCTACCACTCAATTCATAGTCAATATAACCCCTCCCCCTTTAACTCCGAGATATATCGCATTACCATTGTTAACGTTTCAATAGAAACCTCTGGATGCCCATTTATAGTCATTTTTTGTTGTTTGATTGCTATTCTTTTGGCGTTCATTTCAACAATAAATAAGCAATTGAGGAGTGTTTAACAAAGGGATTTTAATTTAATAATTAATATAATTAATATAACCATATTTATTTTTTTATTTAAAAAAACAGTTTGTAATGAAAAATAAATATTTTGATAGTCTTTAGCTAGAAATCATTCACACCTGATGAAAAGTTGATAAGAAAAACAAACCGAGGAAATCTCATCCACTGTGAGACTCGAAATCCATATACAAGCACTGCTGGAAGTTTTCCTTATACAAAATGTATAGCTCACATTTAAGAAGCTCCAATTGATTTTGTTTCTTTGATTCAGAGTGATATTATAATTAGTATGATTGACTTCTTCATTTAAAAGATATTTAAATCTGCATTAGCCATCATTTTAAATAAAACTTACTTAATTTACGTTTTGCTAAAAAAAAATGTAAATATTCTATGATTTTTTCTTGTAGTTCTAAAAAATGACATAATAATCATAACAATTACAACAAAAACTATCTGATTATAATTATTTCAACAGTAACCTTGATCAACATCACTTTATATGTTTATCCATAACTTTACATTTTGATTAGCTGGTTCTGGCGGTATCGCATTCAGTGCTTATCTTGACCACAACATCGATTTTGGCGCACATCAAATTTTGAAATATAACAGGGTATGTATTTTAACCAAGGAAACCGATGTCTTGTGCTTATCTACATATTTTTTTCTGAAATGTAAAGGGTGGCAATCGTTTGTAATTTGTGTGAGACGAATTTGAAATCTAATGTTTTGAACTTATTAATAGATACAAAACGTACTTAATTAACTTAGAGGTGAATTAACATTTCTCATTAAGGGCTACAAATATTGAATAACTTACGATAATAAACATCATTTCCAGTGATAAATAACTATCGTTTGCTATTTATTCAAATATAAAACCAAAAACTATAGTTGGTGTTGTCCCAAACGAGAAACTGATAATTGGATGTTGATGACGACATACATGTAATCTTTTGAATGTATAGACATCTCAACATCTCCAGCAGATAAATTTATTTCATTTTTGATACTATTTACGGTGCCTCGAGTTTTGTTTGATGAATTATCAATTATAAATTATAATTTTGAACATAGCTATTAAACTAAGGAATTTCCGTCGCAAAGTTCGAAAATCAATTATTCTAATGTTTTGCGAACTCCTTCGTGACTTAACATCAGTGTCACAGGTACATGTTCAAGTTATCGGTTACACATTTCTGAATTCCTTTCCATATATTTACTTCACACAGTACGTTTCCTAAGTAAATTTAAATCATGCATAAAACAAGAAAGGGTGCACTAATTTGTTTCTAGCGATACTTTAGTTGTCAGGTTTTATATATTGTACACTTTAAGCTTTCTATGAAGAGCTTTTGGTGACTGTTGATTTATTGGTCACATTAATGTCATATGTTTTACTTAGCCTTCGGTATCAAAAAATATTTGACATTTTCATCGATAGCTAAATACAACTTTCGTTTCCGAATATTCTTTTTAGGGTTCAAAACATGAAATTCAAAAGAGGTCATAAAAATAAACTGCAATATAATTGTGTCACACAAAATACTAAATACGCAACACCTGTATTCGCTTTCAGCTACTTTGTTTGTTGAAATACAAATGTTGTCCTTTGAATTATTTGCCATATCCACACATAGTTTCTTATAACAAATATGGTATACAACAAAAGCCATCGGTAATTGAATTACAGGCTCTTGGCATGGGGTAGGCGCTTAACTTCTGAGATTTTCATTATTGTTGTAGATTATAACAAATGAAGGTAATGGATACAATGTACATACAGGTTCTTTTACGTGTCCAGAAAGTGGAATGTATTTACTGTCTTTCAGCATTGGACATAATATTTCTATTATGAATTACTATATACGTTGAACCACAAACGTCAAAATCATTCGATGGCGTAGTGGAATTAACAATTTTTGGATTCTCATAAATTCTATGTATAACTTTTGGACTAGTTTGAATCTCGGTCTATTTCTGTAATTTATTCTTACATACTTTTGATTTTTTAACCCTGTATGCGTACATTGCCTATGTAAATTTTAAAATTGTTTGTATGCACATTGAACGACAAATTTATGTGACGTACATAATTTTTCTGACGTCAGACACTCAAATCAATCCATGTGTTCGTAGATAGTAGATGTTTTTGTGTCCTGTTAAATTGTTCCTTTTAAAAGTTTTGGATTCTCATAAATTCTATGTATAACTTTTGAACTAGTTTGAATCTCGGTCTATTTCTGTAATTTATTCTTACATACTTTTGATTTTTTAACCCTGTATGCGTACATTACCTTTGTAAATTTTAAAGGATTTAAAATGTGGTTGTGGGCGCCAAATCATCCCTTAACTTCTGAGATTTTCATTATTGTTGTAGATTATAACAAATGAAGGGAATGGATACAATGTACATACAGGTTCTTTTACGTGTCCAGAAAGTGGAATGTATTTACTGTCTTTCAGCATTGGACAGAGAGGCGACAGTGCACCTAGAGGCGCTTATATCTATCTAATGGTTAATAGTGTGAACGTCATAGATTCGGTAGTAGACTCGTTTCATAACACACAAGATCTTCAAGGCGGAAATACAGTTATCATTCGTCTTAAAGCTGGGGATGTTGTATTCACCGAAGGTGGTGCCAGTGATCATGTTGAAGGATCAACAGGATTACGCCTTACTTCGTTCTCTGGTGTTCTTTTATACTCTTAAAATTTTATTTTTTTTATTTTCTAGTAAGATATATGTCTACCTGAGTATGAGGTTTTTTCTTCTTTACGTCTTTGAACGTTAAAATGTGTTAAGTTTTAAATACTGTCTAAAACAATCCTACACTCACCTTCTGTTGGAGCGAAAATAGCATGTTATACACAATTCTTTCCTTTTTTTTTTGATACTTCATTAAACAAACTGTATCAATTTTTAGAAAACAGGGATACTTTTTAGTTAAAATCAAACCGCGGTGAAGTAAGTCCATTATTCTTTTTACATTTGTACAAAATTTAATAATGAATGATGAAATCAAAAGCTCAAACACAGCAGACGAATGGATAACAACTGTCATATTCCTAACTTTGTGAAGGAATTTACATACGACGTGGAAAATGGTTCAATATACCTAGTTTCATAGCTATCTAAACTTCTTATTTGTATGACACTCGAATAAAAAGTCATGTGCAATATTGAGTTGTAATCAATATATACGTTATACGATTCTCTTTTACCAGTATGCATGAATGAAAAACGATTGATTGATTGAGTATTGTTAGCTTTGAGTCCCGTGCCAAATCTTTTTGTACCTTGACGGGATAAATTTAACAAAAGTAAGGTCATGCAGTGTTATTGTTTTGGTGTTATATTTAACATTGCCATAAAATCGCGATGGTTGCCTAGCGGTGAACAAATTTTAACCCACCATTTTGTTCATTTATAGAAATTGATGGTGGGTTGAACCTGATTTCATGGGTAGCCAAACCTCATTCTTTTTGACCATGTTAAAAAATATTGTGGAAATGACAAAACTACGTGACATAAATACAGCACAAACACACGCAAGAACATTCAATACAGAGAAACGCACAAACAAATGATATAACAGTCGACACAAAATACAAATTGCAAAACAAAAAAGAACATATTCCATCAACGACAAACACAACAGGATATAAAAACATTGACGTGCTTACGTAAATTACATGCAATCTCGACGTCTTCAGATTTTTTATGATAATGATGTTATAAAAAGACAAATATATAATTATGTGGACTACAAACGATAAAGCAACAGATTATCCAACAACCAGATGCTCCGCAGGGCGTAGCTTTATACGACCGCAGAGGTTGAACCCTGAACGGTTGGTGCAAGTATGGACACAACATTCAAGCTGGATACAGCTCTAAATTTGGATTGTGATTAAATAGTTGACACAGCATAGGTTTCTGACACAGAATGAATGTGGTCTAATGAACATAAAATTTTGGTTTTGCCTTTGAGCAATTCACTATACTGTTGAATATTAATCCTCTCAAAAAAATGGTTGAAGAAATTTCTTTTTATTTATGAAATTTCAAATGAGAAAAATTGAATTCCATCCCCCCCTCCCCCCCCCCCCCCCAAATTTTTTTTTCACATCCCCCTATCATTTATTCTAAAACTAATCACAATTCAAATTTCTAATGGAGTTTGCAACAATAATTTCTTTATTTTTATTCTATTATTAAGATTACTTTTACTGTTGAATGGTTTTTTGTGATATCCGTTTGACGTGGCTCGGTACTTATACATCTCGTCAATGTGTTTGTATTGGCTTTCATTTTTTGGTGATTTGTTTTGTATATGTGACTCTTTGTATTTCTTTTGTGCTTATAGCGTGACTCTGTACTTTAAAAGATCCCGTCAGTATGATATTTGTCTATAATATGTCATTATGATATATTTCTATTATGAATTACTATATACGTTGAACCACAAACGTCAAAATCATTCGATGGCGTAGTGGAATTAACAATTTTTGGATTCTCATAAATTCTATGTATAACTTTTGGACTAGTTTGAATCTCGGTCTATTTCTGTAATTTATTCTTACATACTTTTGATTTTTTAACCCTGTATGCGTACATTGCCTATGTAAATTTTAAAATTGTTTGTATGCACATTGAACGACAAATTTATGTGACGTACATAATTTTTCTGACGTCAGACACTCAAATCAATCCATGTGTTCGTAGATAGTAGATGTTTTTGTGTCCTGTTAAATTGTTCCTTTTAAAAGATTTGGATTCTCATAAATTCTATGTATAACTTTTGGACTAGTTTGAATCTTGGTCTATTTCTGTAATTTATTCTTACATACTTTTGTTTTTTTAACCCTGTATTCCTACATTGCCTTTGTAAATTTTAAAACTGTTTGTATGCACATTGAACGACAAATCTATGTGACGTATCAAATTTTTCTGACGTCAGACACTCAAATCAATCCATGTGTTCGTAGATAGTAGATGTTTTTGTGTCCTGTTAAATTGTTCCTTTTAAAATTGTTATACGATGATGACTGATGTATCCATATTTTGACTATTTTATTAATTGTGACTGTTTATTTAACGCATCATGTAAATGTAGCGGAATTTGATGAGACTGTTATTAAAGTGAGAGGGTTAGCGCTATAGAACCAGGTTTAATCCACCATTTTCTATATTTGAAAATGCCTGTACCAAGTCAGGAATATAACAGTTCTTGTCCATTCGTTTTTGATGCGTTATGTTTTTTGATTTTGCCATGTGATTATGGACTTTCCAAATTGATTTTCCTCTGAGTTCAGTATTTTTGTGATTTTACTTTTTATTCAATTTTTGATAAAATCAAACAAAGTTGGACCCTAATTTGGACCAACTTGAAAACTGGGCCAATAATCAAAAATCTAAGTTCATTTTTAAATTCAGCATATCAAAGAACCCCAATGATTCAATTTTTGTCAAAATCAAACTAAGTTTAATTTTGGACCCTTTGGACCTTAATGTAGACCAATTTGAAAACGAGACCAAAAATTAAAAATCTACATACACAGTTAGATTCGGCATATCAAAGAACCCCAATTATTCAATTTTGATAAAATCAAACAAAGTTTAATTTTGGACCCTTTTGGCCCCTTATTCCTAAACTGTTAGGACCAAAACTCCCAAAATCAATACCAACCTTCCTTGTATGGTCATAAACCTTGTGTTTAAATTTCATAGATTTCTATTCACTTATACTAAAGTTATGGTACAAAAACCAAAAAAAAAAATGCTTATTTGGACCCCTTTTTGGCCCCTAATTCCTAAACTGTAAGGACCAAAAACTCCCAAAATCAATTCCAATCTTCTTTTGTGGTCATACACCTTCTGATTTAATTTCATAGATTTCTATTCACTTATACTAAAGTTATGGTACAAAAACCAAAAAACAATATGCTTATTTGGACCCCTTTTTGGCCCCTAATTCCTAAACTGTAAGGACCAAAAACTCCCAAAATCAATTCCAATCTTCTTTTGTGGTCATACACCTTCTGATTTAATTTCATAGATTTCCATTCACTAATACTAAAGTTATGGTGCAAAAAAGTTGATTCAACTACTATTCTATACAAAGAAAGATAACTCCAATTGATTTCTATTTACTTAAAAACCAAGAAAAATGTTTATTTTGACCCCTTTTTGGCCCCTAATTTCTAAACTGTTAGAACCAAAACTCCCAAAATCAATCCCAACCTTCCTTTTGTGGTTATAAACCTTGTGTCAAAATTTCATAGATTTCTATTTACTTAAACTAAAGTAACTGTGTGAAGAAAAAGAATATGTTTATTTGGGCCCTTTTTGGCCCCTTATTCCTAAAATGTTGGGATCAAAACTCCCAAAATCAATCCCAACCTTCCTTTTGTGGTCATAAACCTTGTGTTAAAATTTCATAGATTTCTATTCCCTTTTACTAAAGAAAGAGTGCGAAAACTAAAAGTATTCTGACGTCGACGACGACGCAGACGACGACGCCAACGTGATAGCAATATACGACGAAAATTTTTCAAATTTTGCGTCGTATAAAAATCATAACAGAAACATAAATAAAAATGTAAACATGAATGTAGGATGTACAAAATACCGCGACCCGTATGGCTGTGCAAATACACACGTGTTATAAGAATTATATTTGGAAATAGGTCCTGTTCGATAATTAGCAGACAGACGACATAGATGTTAAACCACAATCTAAGACGTGGAAAAAATTACAGTTGTAATGCACAGACACATCGTATAGATCAACCAATTTATGATGGTGTCCATAAAATTTGCGGAGCGTCTTCTTTAATGTTTCCTCCTCATAACTCTTTTGGCACAGTTTCTGCACGAACATGCACATGTATAACGTATCAATTGAGACATATAAACATGCGAAGGTTATGCACTGCTGAGAAATGGGAAATTGATGATTGGAAAGTAGTATCTCTTACATCAGGTGCACTGGGATATATGATATGCAAGTACTTACTAAAATATGGATACTTCAGTGATAGGACATCATCAATATATCGGAAGGTAAAAGTAAAGAATTTGCCAAGGGTCACAAATCGAAACCGAGGGTATCACATCAACTATAAGAGGAAAACAAGGGAAACAACAGTAACAAAGAACTGATACAAAAACAAAGAGAAACAATTACCAAATTCCTGACTTACTTGGTACAGAACATTTTAAGAAAAAATAGTGGGTAGAACATGGTTAATGGCTTACAAAACCTCTCGCTTCATTGCATAATACAGATATTCCTCAAGGAAATAGACAACGGAGAACACCAAGTGATGGCTTAACATTACCAAGTGCATAGAAAAAGCTACATAATGCAGGCATCCTTCGAAGTTATAAGGCAATGACGAACACAATGAGATGTCACGAAATACATATTGCATGGAAAAGAAGTGCAAATTTACCCATCGGACAATCTACATGTACGCTTACAGGGTTATTGTGAATCAAAATGCAAAAACAAAGAACCAGCTTCTTATTGAATAAAGGAATGTAATATTAATACCATTCATCCCGTTTTAACAAAAATACCTTACACTTCATTTAAGGGGGTAGACCTTGGTTCAGGGAGCTAACTCTTTATATCAGTAATGCGTTTGTAAAAGTTAAGTATCATCAATGTACTTTAAGCATTTACCTGAAACAGATTGAAAATAATCTATGTAACCTAGGAGCTTAGAATATATTTATGAAAATGGTTGATACTTATGATTTAAAGAGTTATTTCCCTTAACCTAGGTCTACCTCCTTAAAGGCTTATTGATACAGAAAATGAATATAGATAATATGTGCCATAACGCCATAACGACTTCATGCAGGAACCTCTAAGGAATATCCTTTAACTCTACTTTCTGCTATATAGATGATGTTCTTTCAATAAACAATTCAAAATTTGGTGACTATGTGGAACGGATCTATCCCATCGAACTGGAGATAAAGGATACTACAGATACATCTAGAAATTGACAATGAGGGTCGGTTGAAAACAAAACTTTATGCTAACTGTGAACTTCTGTATACATGTATCCATGGAGGACGTAATTTCATTTCAAAATCAAATGGAGTCTAAACCAAAGGTAACTATTCCCCCTTTTTTAAATCGTTAATACCTATATACAAATATTGTTTGGAGAGGTTTTTATTAAAATAAATGTGTAGGACTTTAAAATGCTCCAAAAACCACTGACAGGATATATGTAGAAACTGTCATTGTAAATAAAAATAAATAAAACAGACTACAGTTGTATATACATATGTAATACTTAATTTATTGAACCATAAAACTAATTTTTGACTCTTCACATTGAATAATCCGCGAAGCAGATTATGTAAAATGTGAAGAGTCAAAAAATAGTTTTATGGTTCAATAAAATCAAAATAAATTATTGCCATTCATTATAAATAATTTTCTATCAAAAATAAGACTCAAAGAACTTTTTTATATTATTTATCTTGACAACAACAACGTACACGATTCATCTTTATCAAGCTTGTGAGTAGCTAGCATACAAACAAGACATATGAATTAACATCTTATGTCTTAGTAAAAGTGGATGATAACAAATTCTACTAACAAAACTTGCAGATTTTAAGATGTTAGATCTGTTTACTTGATGAAACATTATTATCAACAAGGGAGAACAGGCTGAAATGTGTCACCTGATTGTAAATAATGATTGAATCTATATCAGTAAAGACAAATTTGTTTTAAATATTTCTACAAGAATCAAGAATGTAAGCAAATTTAATATTAGAAAGTATGGTCAGTCCTTCATTGATTAATATTTTCATTAGATGTATGTTTCATTATAATAATATGTTAATCTGATTGTCTACACTGCAATCTCGACTTATTCCTTAATCAACTTCATTACACAATAAAATTTATTATTCATGATGACATGAGGTCCCACGATAAAGTTCACATGTAAATTAAATAAAACCTTGATAAAAATCATTTTTTTATGATCCTAGCTTTCCCGCTTCATACAAAATGTACTTCAGTCAATGCTTTCACACCCCAATGAAGTTACAAAAAGAAGCATTCAATTCTTAATTATAATTAATGATATTTAACTAGTTTGACACTTTCCGAAATAAATAGAATTCTTTAATAGGTCACTGGTAACATTCACCATGAAATTATTGAATAGGAAGATAATTCCATAATATACCAAAAAATTTAGTCAATCAAAGTAATGACCTATATATATATATGAGAATATATAATCTGCACCAAAACTTTAACTTACATGACCAGACCATGGTAACAGCAACAATTATTTCTATTATAAAACTCACATTATCAACAAATAACCAGAATTTATATAATATAATACTATTATATACCATGAGGTAAATATCATTGCTAGTGTTTTTGTCTTTTAATAAGCGTATCAATATAAAAGAAGTTAAAGAAAGTAAGAATAGTGTGATGTAGAAAAAATAAGACATTGACCATGTACAATAAGCCAACAAACAATAACAAATATACAAGGGAGAGTACTCTGCCAAAGGGAGATAACTTACCTGCTCTTCTCCTCTGCCTTGTTCTCTGATATTCAGTGCTATCCTGTGTACTTGTTCCTTGGTTGATAGAACATTGATGTTATAGGCTACCAGAAAATTCCTTGCTCCTGTCACAGTGGCTCCCCATCTTGGGTTAAATTCTGCAGGACCAAAGTCTGGTTTCCATTCTTCTTGTAGAATCTGTAAATAATATTATATGTATAGCATGTAGATCTTGTTAGATATTCTCCAGTGAATTCAATGATTTCAGGCATATTAACTGTGAGTTATAGAATTATCCTGGAACAAGCCATTTCAAAAACTATTCTTAATATATAATTTACTACTGTTGCCATTATTTATATACCCTTTAATTTTTGTTGTCCTCTAATTATAATTTTTTTAAACGGCAATGCTCAACTTTTCTATTAACCATTCATTTTTTATGCTGGATAATATTTGTTAAGGACAACTACCCCTAGTTACATACCTAAATCTAGACCTTCTAGTCTAGCCTCCAAATCTTCATTATCTATAAAGTAAACATGTTATAAAGACAGGTAATGTAAATTTCTCCTATGACATATAATACTTGTTTGGAGAGAGAATATGTGATATTTTTACTGATAAAATATTGTACAAAATTATTAGAGATGTCCTCTAACATTTTATAAAAAAAAAATTGTTTAGTTTTCTTTTTATCGCACAAAATTTGGTTTTCCAAGCATGATTCATACATATCAAATGTATTTGTACATAGTGTATTATTTTACATAGTGTATTATTTTACATAGTGTATTATTTGTACATAGTGTATTATTTGTACATAGTGTATTATTTTACATTTGTACATAGTGTATTATTTTACATTTTTTGATTGAATTAAGCCTGCCAATTGATATTTTATTGTGTGTTTTTCTATACTGTGATGTTATGCTATAGTTTCAGAAAAAGGGAGAAGATTTGGATCTATTAAAACGTTTAATCCCGCTGCAAATGTTTGCACCTGTCCTAAGTCAGGAATCTGATGTACAGTAGTTGTCGTTTGTTTATGTAATTTATACGTGTTTCTCGTTTCTCTTTTTTTTATATAGATTAGACCGTTGGTTTTCTTGTTTGAATGGTTTTACACTAGTAATTTTGGGGCCCTTTATACCTTGTTGTTCAGTGTGAGCCAAGGCTCCGTGTTGAAGGCCATACATTGACCTATAATGGTTTACTTTCTTTAAATTGTTATTTGGATGGAGAGTTGTCTCATTGGCACTCAAACCACATCTTCCTATACTGTGAAAGTACTTTAATTCGTGGGTATCAATTTTCGTGGTTTGAGCAATATCTACATGTTCGTGGGTATCTAAATTTGTTGATTTTAGTTTTCTAAAAAAAAATTTGAAAAATTACAGCCTTTAGAAACAAAGGTTACAAATAATCTGGACTGAAGGAAATTGCGAAGTAAACATTGACCCCAAATCGTAGTGATATCAATAATTAACCCATGATAAAGTGATCAACAGATTAAAGACCATCAAAGGTGTTAATTATGCCATAAACATGTCACCAAATGAAAACAGTAACATAAACAATTAAATGCTATAAACATACTTTCAATTGTCAAATAATTCTAACCAAAATCCAGCCCAGCGTAAAATTATTATTTCCCATATGTACGAGAACTATGAGGATATCAAATGAACACTTTATCATCCTAGCATATCAATACCAGAAATCTGACTTTCATCGATCAAAAATAATTTTATGAGAATTAAAAGATCAAAAGTTGTACACTTTAGGTTATTAAAGACCAAATGGGTATAATCCTGCATGCAGTTGCAGTTCTGTGACTGCTATTATATTATTCTCAGATTTGGCTTTATTCAATATATTCACTAGATCATATCAGTAGTCAAACCTACCGATGGTGATCTTTCCATGTCTTAATTTGGACAATAGTTGTTTTATTTCGTTGGACACTTAAATTCGTGGATAAAGTCATCCACGAAAACAACCAAAATTGGTACCCCACAAAAGTACTTTCACAGTATCTAAAATCAGGCAATTTTGGATCATCTGTAGGTTGAAAAAAAGCCCTTTATTTATCAATTTTATCTTAGACCCTTATCTACCTAAACCTCTACTTCATTTGTGCTTCCCATTTGCTTTGAGTTGATCAATACTTTGTATAGTTTATCTTTTTGTTGGCTGCTTATGTGCTTAGTTCTAATCGATTGAGTCAAGTCTTTTCTAATAGATTTTACAGTTCATTCTAATTATGTGCTGTGACACCACTGTCTTGGGTAGGTGATAGGTTGAAGCACTCTAAAACATGTGACATCCACATCCTTTGGTTAATAGTTGTCTTATTGACCATGATCATATCACATTTCCTTATTTATATATTACTGTGGATTCATTTATTTTCTTGGGTACCAATTTTCGTGGATTGAGGAAAATTTTCATGTTCGTGGATATTTAATTTCGTGGTTTTAGAGAAATCTGCAAACAAGCCTATAGACAATTTGATATTTGTTGATCATTTAATTTTATGGCTCGTCTGTTCCCACGAAACCCACGAAAATTGGTATCCAACGAATAATAATGAATCCACAGTACCATCACACACTCTATTTGTCAGTATCAAGCCACGAATCTGTAGTGAAATATTTGTCAGAAAAGTGCATAATAATTGTTATATATGATTTTAGTATAAATCAGGTCATTTGTTTCCTCTTTTGAATAATTTATCATTTGTCTTCCCTGGGCCTTTTTCTGACTTCTATGTAATAAGGTATGCATTTTGCTCATTGCTGAAGGCCTTATGGTAATTTGTAGCTGTAAACATTCTTGTCCTGTGATCTTCAGTGAATAACAATCTCATTGGGAATGATACAACATCTCGTTTTGTGTAGAAACATGACAGTTACCATCATCAGAATCAAGTGAATAATAATCTCATTGGGAATGATACAACATCTCGTTATGTGTAGAAACATGACAGTTACCGTCATCAGAATCAAGTGAATAATAATATCATTGGGAATGATACAACATCTCGTTATGTGTAGAAACATGACAGCTACCATCATCAGAATCAAGTGAATAATAATCTCATTGGGAATGATACAACATCTCGTTATGTGTAGAAACATGACAGTTACCATCATCAGAATCAAGTGAATAATAATCTCATTGGGAATGATACAACATCTCATTATGTGTAGAAACATGACAGTTACCATCATCTGAATCAAGTGAACAATAATCTCATTGGGAATGATACAACATCTCATTATGTGTAGAAACATGACAGTTACCGTCATCTGAATCAAGTGAATACTAATCTCATTGGGAATGAAACAACATCTCATTATGTGTAGAAACATGACAGTTACCATCATCTGAATCAAGTGAATAATAATCTCATTGGGAATGATACAACATCTCATTATGTGTAGAAACATGACAGTTACCGTCATCTGAATCAAGTGAATAATAATCTCATTGGGAATGATACAACATCTCATTATGTGTAGAAACATGACAGTTACCGTCATCTGAATCAAGTGAATAATAATCTCATTGGGAATGATACAACATCTCATTATGTGTAGAAAACATAACAGTTACCATCATCAGAATCAAGTGAATAATAGTCTCATTGGGAATGATACAACATCTCGTTATGTGTAGAAACATGACAGTTACCATCATCTGAATCAAGTGAATAATAATCTCATTGGGAATGATACAACATCTCGTTATGTGTAGAAACATGACAGTTACCATCATCTGAATCAAGTGAATAATAATCTCATTGGGAATGATACAACATCTTGTTATGTGTAGAAACATGACAGTTACCATCATCAGAATCAAGTGAAATAATAATCTCATTGGGAATGATACAACATCTTGTTATGTGTAGAAACCATCTGAACCAAGTGAATAATAATCTCATTGGGAATGATACAACATCTCATTATGTGTAGAAACATGACAGTTACCATCATCTGAATCAAGTGAATAATAATCTCATTGGGAATGATACAACATCTCGTTATGTGTAGAAACATGACAGTTACCATCATCTGAATCAAATGAATAATAATCTCATAGTGAATGATACAACATCTCGTTATGTGTAGAAACATGACAGTTACCATCATCTGAATCAAGTGAATAATAATCTCATTAGGAATGATACAACATCTCGTTTTGTGTAGAAACATGACAGTTACCATCATCTGAATCAAGTGAATAATAATCTCATTGGATATGATACAACATCTCGTTATGTGTAGAAACATGACAGTTACCGTCATCTGAATCAAGTGAATAATAATCTCATTGGGAATGATACAACATCTTGTTATGTGTAGAAACATGACAGTTACCATCATCAGAATCAAGTGAATAATAATCTCATTGGGAATGATACTACATCTAGTTATGTGTAGAAACATGACAGTTACCATCATCAGAATCAAGTGAATAATAATCTCATTGGGAATGATACTACATCTAGTTATGTGTAGAAACATGACAGTTACCATCATCAGAATCAAGTGAATAATAATCTCATTGGGAATGATACTACATCTAGTTATGTGTAGAAACATGACAGTTACCATCATCAGAATCAAGTGAATAATAATCTCATTGGGAATGATACAACATCTCATTATGTGTAGAAACATGACAGTTACCATCATCAGAATCAAGTGAATAATAATCTCATTGGGAATGATACAACATCTGGTTATGTGTAGAAACATGACAGTTACCATCATCAGAATCAAGTGAATAATAATCTCATTGGGAATGATACAACATCTGGTTATGTGTAGAAACATGACAGGTACCATCATCAGAATCAAGTGAATAATAATCTCATTGGGAATGATACAACATCTCGTTATGTGTAGAAAACATAACAGTTACCATCATCTGAATCAAGTGAATAATAGTCTCATTGGGAATGATACAACATCTTGTTATGTGTAGAAACATGACAGTTACCATCATCAGAATCAAGTGAATAATAATCTCATTGGGAATGATACAACATCTTGTTATGTGTAGAAACATGACAGTTACCATCATCAGAATCAAGTGAATAATAATCTCATTGGGAATGATACAACATCTCGTTATGTGTAGAAAACATAACAGTTACCATCATCTGAATCAAGTGAATAATAATCTCATTGGGAATGATTCAACATCTCATTATGTGTAGAAACATGACAGTTACCATCATCTGAATCAAGTGAATAATACTCTCATTGGGAATGATACAACATCTCATTATGTGTAGAAACATGACAGTTACCATCATCTGAATCAAGTGAACAATAATCTCATTGGGAATGATACAACATCTCATTATGTGTAGAAACATGACAGTTACCGTCATCTGAATCAAGTGAATACTAATCTCATTGGGAATGAAACAACATCTCATTATGTGTAGAGACATGACAGTTACCATCATCTGAATCAAGTGAATAATAATCTCATTGGGAATGATACAACATCTTGTTATGTGTAGAAAGATGACAGTTACCATCATCTGAATCAAGTGAATAATAATCTCATTGGGAATGATACAACATCTTGTTATGTGTAGAAAGATGACAGTTACCATCATCTGAATCAAGTGAATAATAATCTCATTGGGAATGATACAACATCTCGTTTTGTGTTGAAACATGACAGTTACCATCATCTGAATCAAGTGAATAATAATCTCATTGGGAATGATACAACATCTCGTTTTGTGTGGAAACATGACAGTTACCATCATCAGAATCAAGTGAATAATAGTCTCATTGGGAATGATACAACATCTCGTTATGTGTAGAAATATGAAAGTTACCATCATCTGAATCAAGTGAATAATAATCTCATTGGGAATGATACAACATCTTGTTATGTGTAGAAATATGACAGTTACCATCATCTGAATCAAGTGAATAATAATCTCATTGGGAATGATACAACATCTTGCTATGTGTAGAAACATGACAGTTACCATCATCAGAATCAAGTGAATAATAATCTCATTGGGAATGATACAACATCTTGTTATGTGTAGAAACATGACAGTTACCATCATCAGAATCAAGTGAATAATAATCTCATTGGGAATGATACTACATCTAGTTATGTGTAGAAACATGACAGTTACCATCATCTGAATCAAGTGAATAATAATCTCATTGGGAATGATACTACATCTAGTTATGTGTAGAAACATGACAGTTACCATCATCAGAATCAAGTGAATAATAATCTCATTGGGAATGATAAAACATCTCGTTATGTGTAGAAAACATAACAGTTACCATCATCTGAATCAAGTGAATAATAATCTCATTGGGAATGATACAACATCTCGTTATGTGTAGAAAACATAACAGTTACCATCATCTGAATCAAGTGAATAATAATCTCATTGGGAATGATACAACATCTCGTTATGTGTAGAAACATGACAGTTACCATCATCTGAATCAAGTGAATAATAATCTCATTGGGAATGATACTACATCTAGTTATGTGTAGAAACATGACAGTTACCATCATCAGAATCAAGTGAATAATAATCTCATTGGGAATGATACAACATCTCGTTATGTGTAGAAACATGACAGTTACCATCATCAGAATCAAGTGAATAATAGTCTCATTGGGAATGATACAACATCTCGTTATGTGTAGAAATATGACAGTTACCATCATCTGAATCAAGTGAATAATAGTCTCATTGGGAATGATACAACATCTAGTTATGTGTAGAAACATGACAGTTACCATCATCAAAATCAAGTGAATAATAGTCGCATTGGGAATGATACAACATCTCGTTATGTGTAGAAATATGAAAGTTACCATCATCTGAATCAAGTGAATAATAATCTCATTGGGAATGATACAACATCTTGTTATGTGTAGAAATATGACAGTTACCATCATCTGAATCAAGTGAATAATAATCTCATTGGGAATGATACAACATCTCGTTTTGTGTTGAAACATGACAGTTACCATCATCAGAATCAAGTGAATAATAATCTCATTGGGAATGATACAACATCTTGTTATGTGTAGAAACATGACAGTTACCATCGTCAGAATCAAGTGAATAATAGTCTCATTGGGAATGATACAACATCTCGTTATGTGTAGAAAACATAACAGTTACCATCATCTGAATCAAGTGAATAATAATCTCATTGGGAATGATACAACATCTCGTTATGTGTAGAAAGATGACAGTTACCATCATCTGAATCAAGTGAATAATAATCTCATTGGGAATGATACAACATCTCGTTTTGTGTTGAAACATGACAGTTACCATCATCAGAATCAAGTGAATAATAATCTCATTGGGAATGATACAACATCTCGTTTTGTGTAGAAACATGACAGTTACCATCGTCAGAATCAAGTGAATAATAGTCTCATTGGGAATGATACAACATCTCGTTTTGTGTTGAAACATGACAGTTACCATCATCAGAATCAAGTGAATAATAGTCTCATTGGGAATGATACAACATCTCGTTATGTGTAGAAACATGACAGTTACCATCATCAGAATCAAAACCAGGATCTTCATCTTTGACTCTCTGTAACATCTCTAAAACATTCTGTTTATCTTCTTTGCTATCAAAGATAAGATTTTATAAACATGATAGAATATGTATAAGAAATAAACATATAATTCTTCAAATGTTACTGAAACTTTTAGTTTAAGGACAGAAAATGTTTAAGAAAAATTAAACATTGCTTGTTTCTGAATCCTACTTATATCATGTAATAGAATTGTATACTTTGTTTTGATTTTTCTAAATAAAATATTCTAAAAATTGAAAACAACACTTCAAATGGTCGAAAATATTGTTTAAACTAAAGGCTGTATGACAGTATGTTGACCTATGGTTGTTAATTTCTGTGTCATTTGGTCTGTTGTGGAGAGTTGATTCATTGGCAATCATATCACATCTTTTTTATATTGTAGTGATAATATACATGATATATATATATATATATTTATATCATGATTATATTACTGTGGCGGAATCATGTTTTCTTATCAATTCTTGGAAACAATGTGTGACCTGGTTTTTTTTACATACTGTCTGTACATTTATATATAATATGACCATTTTTCTCTGAAAGGTATAACCTCAGTGGCTGATTGGTCTAAGTAGTCGAATTATACTGTATCGCTAGCCTGTCAACACTAAGATTGTGAGCTGGGTTTCCCTGTGTCAATTTTCTATTTCCCCACCGCTTTTTCTTTAAGGTCAGTGGTTCTCTCCCGACTTTCTGTTTTCCTCCACAAATAAAAACAGACTGTCACAAAATAGGGCAAAATCACCGAAAGGGATGTTATACACTCTAATTAATCAATCAATCCAGGGGTAGGCCAGTGCTTCTCTCCTGGTATATGTACTCCACCTTTTGTTTATTAAGTTACAACTGAGCTGAAATGGACTGAAATTTTTGGCTTTGATCAAAATCATTGGAAAAAAATTTATAAACTGCCATTTGTTGTCACAAATAATACTAAGTTACAGTGGCTACAGTATAGATTCAATCATCGAATCTTAGCTACAAACAAATTTCTTTATAAAATTAAGATTTATGATATCCAAATTGTACTTTTTGTAATAGAGAAATTGAAACATTAGAACATTTATTTTGGGAATGTGAAAATACACAATTATTATTAGAACAGATTGAAAATTGGTTTCTGACCAATGGAATTAGTGTACTTTTTACACAAGAAGTTATTTTGTTTGGTAACTCTGCAAAAATATCAAAAGTCAATGCAGAAAATACTATTTTTCTTACCATAAAGCAATATATTTATAATTCTAGATGTTTTTAAAAAAATCTTAAATTAAACTCAGTAAAAGAAAAGATGAAATATGTGTATGCAATGGACAAAAATATTGCTATGAAAAACAAATGTGAACATCATTTTCTCAGAGAATGGAATGTTTTTGATATATTACTTAGTTAAATACAAAAATGTATATACTTTACATTCAATATTATACATGTTATAAATGAAAATGCTGTATTTACTATACTAAAAAAGAATTCAATTTCTAGATGAATTATATTGAAAACTCATCACACTATTCTCTCTCACTCTCTTTCTCTCTCTCTCTCTCTCTCTCTCTCTCTCTCTCTCTCTCTCTCTCTCTCTCTCTCTCTCTCTCTCTCTCTCTCTCCCTCTCTCTCTCCAGTGTTCAAACTGCTTTACTCTATATCTTATATTTGTATTTTAAAAAAAAAAAAAAAAAAAAATTGCTTCCTAATAGACAGTTGTATTGATTAGATAATATCTATAGATTTATATATTATATATTGCTATTATATTTGTGTATATTATGTTGTAAATTAGAAGTTATAAATAATAAAAATTAAAAAAAAAAGAAAAAAAGTTACAACTGAGCAGTCTAGAAAGGGATAAACACAAAATAAAGATATTTGCCAAAATAATTTGATTTGAAGTATAGGTTCCCTGGTTAGCATGGTTAGTGGGACAACTTCTATCGTCATTACAGAAACTACAATAACCTTAATGACCTAATGTTAACTACAAACCTGGAACCAAAGTCTTTCAATCCTTCCATAAAACATTCCTTGTAAAAATTCTCTGAACATTGCACATGTTTTTCCCCCTTGTAACATTCTAATGAGCAATATTGGATGTTACAGCGAGGACATGTGTACTTAGCTTTAGTTTTCAAACATCTGTAAAAATAAAAAAAACTTTATTTGCATGAGCTTAAAACAGAAAGAAAAGCAATACTTGCCAATTATTTCTCCTCTTTTGTCAGTTAGTACAACACATTTTATATTTTTCTACAATGTACAAATATTGTTTTTATCTTGTAATTTAGCATTTATGTTTAAAAGTATAATTTTTTAATTCATGACAGTTGAATTTGTTTTTAAAAGAAATCAGCTTGACTTTAAAAGAGGGACGAAAGATACAAAAGGGACAGTCAAACTCATAAATCTAAAACAAACTGACAACGCCATGGCTAAAAATGAAAAAGACAAACAGACAAACAATAGTACACATGACACAACATAGAAAACTAAAGAATAAACAACACGAACCCCACCAAAAACTAGGGGTGATCTCAGGTTCTCTGGAAGGATAAGCAGATCCTGCTCCACATGTGGCACCCGTCGTGTTGCTTATGTGATTACAAATCCGGTAAATAGTATAATTCAGTAGGTCACATTCATGAAAGGGAAGGGGATTGTAGTAACGACGTAAGGAACATATCGGATATCATTTGTGAAATGGTTATTCCATAACAGTCAACCAACTTGTGCTGACGTTCGTAAAATTTACGAAAGGATGATTTCAACTTCACCATTTGGAACTCTTGGTTTGATAGCTTCCTTGTGAGCAGCAACCCTCTATCAAGAAAATCATGATATGAAATGCAAGCAAGGGAATATCTCATCAATTTGGAGATATATACCCTGTATGCAGGTGCTGCTGGAATGTTGCTACTTAGAAATGGAAAGTTCACAATTGGAAAGCTGAAATCATCTCTTTTGTCATAAAGTTTTGTTTTCAACTGACTCTCATTATCAATTTCTAGATGTAAGTCAAGATATGAAGCCGACTTAACTGTATCTGTAGTATCCTTTATCTCTAGTTCGATGGGATAGATGCGTTCCACATACATGTAGTCACCAAATTTTGAATTGTTTAGGGAAAGAACATCATCTATATAGCGGAAAGTAGAGTTAAAGGATATTGCTAACTTCTTATCTTTCTTCCTAAGAAATTCCTGCATGAGGTCAGCCTCATAATAATAAAGAAACAAGTTGGCAAGTAGAGGGTCACAGTTTGTTCCCATTGGAATTTAACATGGACTACAATGAGGACACCAAATTGAGAGGTAAACAGATATTTTTTTATTTATTACGGAGCTACATTTATTGTTAATGAAGCCTTTTACCTGTTCCACTCTAAAGGTTGTATAGTTTTTTAAAAATTTTGAATAGACATCTGAATTAATGACCTTTAACTGATCCTTTTTGTTGACCTCTGCCATCTTGTTTTTTGGGTTTTTTGTTGTTGTTGAGAAGAATATCCTTTCAATTGATTGATTGATGTTTGCAATGTCAATCAGCCTTATATCTAACATTCAGAAGTTTTACATGACAAGGAAACTACATGAATACGCCTACATGAAGCTTAATACTAATACTACACTTACATATGGAGCTGGATTTATATCACTAGTTAAACAACTTTTTAAACTGGTACTTATTGTTCGATGGTTGTCAAACTTGACTTCCTAAACCCTGATCTACATCATGTACTTGATAAAGGTATATTTTTGTAATACTTGTACAAAGATCTGAGTGAGTTTGTCAACATATATTTGTTTCACCTTTACAGAAGTTCCAATGGAAACTTTGTTATAAACATTTTCATAATATCTATTCCTGTTATAACAAATATTCTATACCATTTATTCTGTTAGAAACATACATGTATACTGTAATATTTATTCCTGTGGAAATAATATTCCAGAATATTTTTTCCTTTAAGAACTTCTATACCATGTATATGGAAGCAGTACAAATTGCCCCACTGGCAAAATGCCCAATACCAAATCACACCACTTTTTCACCAACTCGGCCCACTTTTAAAAAAATCCCCCCAAACTGGTTTACCAAATCGCCTCACTTTTGAAAAGGGTTGAATCCTGTTAAAATTTCCCCTGTCAACTTGTCCCACTTATTGAAAAAGGCAAATCTACTTCAATATATAATTTTCAGGTCTACCAACTACATGAACTAGCCCCACTTAAATGAAAACTAATCTACACTGTCACGGAATACCCCCCAAAAAAACGAAATTTATTAAACCATAATTTTTTTAAATTAAATGATGCTTAACTTTCTTAGAATATTGAAAATACATTTTCGTATCATTATTGGAGAATAACTTTATACTTGTAAGATTAGTTATTTGTATAACAATTGAAAATAAAACTGTTAATTGAATCACAATCATTCAATTGAAAAATTTCAATTAACAGCAATTTGATTTATAGCACTTCACTAAGGTTTTCATGGGTATTGAAGTGGGGCAGGGACATAGATATACAACAGGATTGCATCTTTTTTCATAAGTGGGTCGAGCAGTCAGGGGTACTACTTATTCAAGTAATTTTTATTTACTTGAAGAAGTAAAAAAATATTTACACATATATGAGTAAATTTGTAGGATTCTTTATATACAAGTGAATTTTATTTACTTGTAGAAGTAAAAAAGTCATCATATCTTTTTTTAATTAATTCTTTGGATTTCTTTGCTCTAATAGAATTTTAAATTATCTGCTCTTTGCTGATGTCTTTACTAATCATTTCAGTGCAATTTCATGGACAATAAAAATTCCATTTATCTGTTATCTTCTTGTTCTGTTATAAAACTGCTCCTTTACAAGCCCCAAAAGAGCAATTTTTGAAGGCCTTGCGCAAATATAAGATCTTTGCGCAATCAGTTTCTTTGTTGAACTAATGAGATGAAACATTGAACTTTAATAAAATAAAATTGAGCAAACCTGGGGAAAATCATTAAAGGCATGATTTTACATCTCAAAACTTGAGGAGTTTTATTGGATTGTAAGAAAAATTTACTTGTACAAGTAAATTTTTCAGAAAATAAGGGGAGATTATTCAAACATTATTCATTTACTTATATAATTTTATGTATATTTTCATTTACTTCGTCAAGTAAATAAAATTAACTTGTACAAGTAGTAACCCTGACTGCCAGGTTGGCACTAATAATAATCAAAGTGGTTTAATCTATTTGTCAAGAGTGGGGCAAGTTGGCAAAACCTTCTGTCACCGGGATGTTAACCCTTTTCATAAGTGGGGCATGTTACCCAACCTATTTGCAATAAAATTTTAGCCTTTTTCTTAAAGACCAAACAGCCTATTCATTTCTACCAGTGATTTTTCCTTAAAATTTTGTGTGAAGGTATTTAATGATTTGAGGAACAAAATATGATGAAAAAAATTGGGGGTCACCGACTTAGTTTTGTCGCTATAGCAACCTCAGTTTCGTGTTTTCCCGAATATTAACATAATATTTGCTTGTTATATAAACTCTCAAAAAATACTTTATATCAAACCTACAAGCATAATTCTTGTTTCACGTTAAACAGTAGATTTGTATCTAGCTAATACAGGTTCAAGAGTTTAAGACTCATATTGTTTTGATCTTTAAAAATATGATTTATTTCATTCCCGCCAAAAATAAAACGTAAAAATGAAAAACATTTCCAGTATTAAAAAATATCTTTTTTTATAATAATTTCAAGAAGGAAAGTGCAATGTGCACTTTTCAAAATAAAGCAAAAAAAAGTGTATGTCACCGAACTTTCAAAAAAGTTATGAGTAATTTTCATGTTTTTTTCTCTTTCGTTTTGAAGAAAAGAGTTGTCTTTCTTCAGAACATTGCATCTGACGTCATAGTACAAAACTTTCCTTGCTGTCGCACTATTTGAAAAAAATCGCAAATTGAATGTTTGAAACCCACATTTAAATTTCCAAGAATAACAACTTAATTCACCTACTTTATTATCCGGTAATACAAGAGATTATGCATGTGTCAGTATTAGATCTTATGATGTTGTTTCGCACAATATCAACGTTCAGAAACATGCACCATCTGTCGGAATGGAAAATTGTTTGAAATTACCTTTCACGCCGCTTTTGTTAGAAAGTCTGTTTTTGTCCTCTGCCCCTCATTAAAATAATTATTGAAAATAAAAAAAGAAATGAAAGATGGCACTGGCTAACTACAGAGTATTTGACTATATCAGACTAGATGTGTGTGGGTTTTTTTTTTCGCGTTAATTTCAGAAGTTTGACGTAACGAACTCATTTGCTACTGTTGACAGACGGACATACAAAAGCATGGACACCATTATCATGATTATATTTTCCTGACTAAGATGAACGTATAAAAGTTATTCCATCTAGTTTGTGAATTAATTATTTCTGAATATTTATCTTTCGTCCCTCTTTTAAGATGTAAGGAAATTAAAATTATAGGTATAATTTATGAATTAAAGATTTTGATTCTAAAACTTTATACATCTATCATAAAATACAATCCCTGTTATTACTACCTCACGTGTTTTGAATAAACTAGACAGTAAATATAAAATACAAAAAGTTTTTAATTTAAAAATAATTTTCTGCTGAAAATTACAAAGTAAGATTTCTCCAACAGGATAAAATATTATAAATCTAAATTGCTAATTTTGGAAATTAAAACAAAGACACTAAGGTTGTTGCCGGCATTGAAAATCGAAATTTGTTTTCAATCTTTTCGCTCATAGTCGTAGCTAAATGAAAGGGAGAGATTTTTTGTTGTATATTATTCTTGGAGCAATTTTTTTTGGTCATAAGTTAAATTTACAACAATTAAGTTTTAAACACCGACCATTTTGATTTAAATCATATTTGCTGAGTATTAATTTGATTAATATGTTTTGCCTTACAGCTAATTTCCGAATGCAAGTAGGGTAAAACTTTGGTTGGCTTCCTTGCTTTGTTTGTATGAATGTTTATTCAAGCTTTGTAATTAAGATTGACATCTTCATATATAGGTATGTAAACCTGTATATATGATATTTAAACTCCATTGGACATTATCAAAATAAAATTATACAAAATATACAAACAAACCAAAGTGTTGATCTACATACATTAGGAAATTAGCTGTAAGTTTCAGTCAGATCAGCCGAAATGTTTATCATTTCTTCTTAAGACAATTTGAAATGAAACAAATGACAAACGACAATGACCCTTTATCATAATTTAATTTTTATTATGAGATTTTGCCAAACAAGCAGTATAAATAAATTTTATCTTCATTGCCAGTTCGGACATTATTTTACCAGAATCATCCAGATATCAGTTACATGCATACGTTGCAAGTATGTCAAAACTTCTAGAAATAATTTTTTATCGGCCTGACCTTCTGAATACTCAATTTTTTATATTTTTGAAAAAATGACATTGAAATTAGAAGGATCAAATCATAGGAAACATGTGTACTAAGTTTTAAGTTGACATGCAGGACTTCAACTTCATCAAAAACTACCTTGACCAAAAACTTTAACATGAAGCGGGACGGACAGACGAACTAACGGCCAAACGAACGCACAGATCAGAAAACATAAACTGGACATAAAAATAATTTTCACCCTGGTAATCCGTACACTATCGGCGCCAATGAAAGACAAAATCTACACAAGTGAAAGAATAAAAACAAATGAAATGCAGATCGGCGCAAATATAAGACAAAATCTATGCGCATGTGAAAGAATAAAAAAAATGAGATGCAGATCGGCGCAAAAAAGTCGTGATCAAAATTCATATTTTATTATTTTTATTAAAACGAAGGTTAAATATAGTGTAGTATCTTTTGTGTCCATTTGTGTTAAATTTCCACAAGATATCAGCGCAACGCTTAATTCCTCTTTTCTTGGGAGACGTATTTTTAAATAGCGTACACCATGTTGGAATTCCGGCGTGAAAAACGCGAAATAGGACGTTATAATTTGACGTTTTCTCATTGCTAGAAACAACGTCATAGAGCTTTTATGTCACTACCAAGTTGCGTTAGTTGATGCGCATAAACAATAGGCTGTTTGGTCTTTAAGTGGGGCAAGTTTTTGAAAATGTGGGCGATTAGGTGTGGGGTGATTTGTCATGGATTCCTTCTATACACCTTATTGCTATACCTGGCTGACCCAGCCGCTTGAACTTCTGACATCAAACAACAATAGACAACTTTCGTGTTCGATGCATTTCCGTCAAAAACTCTGGTTTTAGTGAACGTCATTTGTGCGTTGAGGGGCGTCATCACTTCCGTTCCAATGTTTAGCGAGTGGTTGGAAAACTATAATTCTTTAATGTACGAATTATTGGGCAAATTCAATTTTTAAAATTGACAATCAGCATTGCTGTCATTAGGGAATTGTCATTAAGTACCTACAGAACAACCATTATTTCTAGTTTATCCTGCAATGACGATCACTAAGACGCTTGATAAAAGTAAATAGTGCAGGGATACAGGCGACCCCCTCTATCTGGTAAATGACGTCATGAAGGCGCGTATAATTGACGAGTTTTTTCCAGTGATGGATGAACTCGAAATACCAATAAGGTGAATTCCATGACAAGCTTTAAAGATTTACGAGTTTGACTGTCCCTCTAGTATCTTTTGTCCCTCTTTTAAAGCAGTGATTTTCCTGCCTTTATTTTGGGTCCAAATATCATGAATATATGCCCCATTCTCAATTAGAAAAACCCTATTTTTTCCCAAAATAACATTGAAAATTCCCAATTTAATCAAGTTTTATCATTCCTGTAAAAAACCATGATGATACATTTATACTAGTCCGAGTAATACTCTGCCGGCTGTTTTGCCAGACAAGCTGGAGCCGTAAGTCCCATGGCCAAAGCTTGTCTGGCAAAACAGCCGTAGGACGTCAGAGTAATCTCGGACTACATTTAGAATACAGATACATTTATACTAAAATACTAAAATGTATCCCTCATAATAAGGATAGTCATTGCATTCAACCTCAATCATTGAGGGGTTGTTCCCAACCTGTTCAACTACATAGCTGGATTTCCTACACTCAAAATGATAACTTAGTGTAATTAGTGGGGTCAGTCCCATCCGAGAGGAGTATAGATACATACAATTTACAGACGTTTTCTTCACGATTTTCCATGTTTGGGGATCTTTTATCTCAGGGAGAGGAACTTTAAAAATATGTTTAAATCCATGTATGTTCTGTATCTTCCTCCGTTAATAGGGGCACCCGATTTAATCTATCTTATCTTTATAGAGTAACCATATTTTCAATTGTAGAACATTACCTGTGCTCTCTTTAAAAACAGTGCTGATAGTCACTCCACCAAATGACATCTTACCATATTTTAAATGAACAAATAATCTTTATTCCAACAGGTCAAACACAATCCATACCTGGGACTACAGATATCGAACGATCTGAAATGGACCACCAACATTTCAAATGTAACTAAGAAAGCGAATTCTACACTAGGCTTTTTTAGACGCAACCTAAGATTATGCCCAACAGACTGCAAGAAATCAGTATACATTTCATTCGTGAGATCTACGATGGAATATGGGACAATTGTATGGAACCCTTATACATCAAACAACATCAACCAATTAGAAAGAATCCAAAGAAAAGCAGCCCGTTTCATCACTGGGGACTATAAATCAAGAGAAGAAGGATCGGTCACCAAAATGCTAACAGTGCTGGAACTTGAAAACCTACAGTCCAGAAGAACAAGCCAAAGACTGATATTTCTGTACAGAGTGGTTGAGGGTTTAATTGGTCCCAGCTATCAAACCTGACGATTTTTTGGTTAAAAGCAAAACCAAAAGGACAATCAAACCGACACGCTTTGTAGACGTTGAGAGAACAAACATAGTTACCAGCTCAGTTAAAAACAACTCAAAGGCAATTGATACTACAAACTGTAAAACTGAACAATTTAAGAACTCATTCTTTGTCAAGACTGTGATTCATTGGAACCAACTGGAAGAAGCAATAGTGTGCGCCAAGTCAGTTGAGGGCTTCAAAACAGCTCTCCAACGCCGTCAATAGGCGCTCTCTCTCCCGTCGAGTAAAAGCCAGTTTTGCTATTCAACCTAAAAATGGTAGCATACACTATAAATGTATTACTTTGGGATAACATACGCCTTCTTTTGAAGGTACACATTTTTCATCAAATTATCGGTATTCCTATGTGAACAAACTGTGCGCCTCACCTTTTTATTTTCATGAGTTGGAGTTCCTTCGGATTCTTTTATAAAAAACAAAAAAAATAGAAGACAAAAAAAGCCCGGTCAATTGATTTCACATTCACATATATTGATGATGTTATTTCCATAAACAATCCAAACTTTTCATGATTGGTTCCATTAATATATCCCCCAAAACTAGAAATTAAAAAAACAACAAACATTTTTAGACTTATATCTCAAATTTGACAAACTCTGTCATCTTAGTACCAGAATTTATGACAAACGAAACAATTTTGAATTTGAAATCATTATTTTCCCCACCTTAGTAGCAATATAAAACCAACTTCACCTTCATATATGGAATTTACATTTCCCAACTATTCAAGAGCAAGGTTGGGCGGTAAATACCCCCCCCCCCCCCGTATTTACCAGTGGTATTTACCGGTATTTACCGCCCCGGACAATACTCCCCAAGTGGTCAATACTGGCAAATACTGGTCGATTGGAATTTTCATGGTTGTTTTTACTATTAATTGAAGTACAAACTTGATAAAAAGTCAAATATATACTTTAATTTTTATGCATGGGTCAGCTTATAAATTTAATGAATTTTATTCATTTATAACACTTATTCCTACTGATTTAAAATTTAGTTATTATGAATTATGATATTGTTTACTTAATAAAATCAACGGTACCAATTTTGTTGCACCAGATGCGCATTTCGACAATACATGTGTCTTCAGTGATGCTCGTGGCCAAAATATTTGAAATCCAAAGCATATATAAAAGATGAAGAGCTATAATCCAAAAGGTCCAAAAAGTATAACCAAATTCTTAAGATATATAAAAAAATAACAAATTATTTCAACATTTATAAATCAATATATATTTTTATTCAAAATATATGATTTAACAAGTAATTAAAATTAAAGGTAAATAAAACTACAGGTAAATGAAGTTACGTGTATCTTTTTACATATCCCCTGTCATTGCTAGGTGTGAAAATTTAACTACTTAAACAACAGCCCCCAATAAAAGTTGACAGTACATGGGTTGAAAGTAATAAAAGTGATATATGAAAACTCCCTTAAACAATAAATTATTTCCTGTCTTGTGGACAAAACCTTCTTCATGCTGGAAATATAAATTTTGATGTATCATGTAGGAAAAAAAAGTTTTTTCATTTGCTATAATATTATGTACACATTCATCAATATAGATCCCTGTTTGAATTGGCTATAGCAATAACATTGAAAGCATTAAAAATATTTGAACACTTTCTATATTTAATTATGGTAAAGAATGGTTTTTATAGTAATGACCTACCAAAAATTCAATCGACCAGTATTTGCCGGTATTTCCCAGTATTTGCCAGTATTTCCCGGTAATTACCGGTATTTACCACTGGCATGGTCAATACTAGTATTGACCGCTTTTTTGCCAACCTTGTTCAAGAGCTTGTAGCTCTACTAAGACTTTGAAAAACGTCACCAGTTTTATGAAGAGAAAGTTGTTGAGCCATGAGTTTGTCAAATAACGTCCTGTTATTTTTTCTAAAAAATGTTCATCGGAAGGTACAAATACCTTGTTGATAAATATACTGTATGAACTTCACAAATAATACACGATGGTCTTGAAATATAGATTCTGGGTACTGACTTTGGTTGGTTGTCATCTTAAATAACGTGCTATAGTATTCGTTGATCTGTATTTACGAAGATTACTTTTAATTTTTAGTCTGTTTTTGATGATGTCCATTGGACGTGGCTTTGTATTTACTCATCCCGTCATTGCGTTATTGTGCAATTGTATATTTTTGTAATCTTGTTTTTTTTCTTCTTGCTAATGTGCTTTGTGTATATGCATTTTTGTGTTTCTTTGTTACATATATTTCTTTGTTTTATAGTGATTCAGATTGAAACACAATGTTGACCGCTGTTCCCAAAATTTTGACATTATTGCCTATTATGTCTGTTTGTTTTGTTCACACATCGTTGTCAATATAATTGAATTTTATGCGACTGTCATTCAAGAGAGAGATTTAGCTAGCCATAAAATTCGGTTGAATCAACCATTTAAGAAAATGCTTATACAAGTAAGGAATATAACAGGTGTTATCCATTCGTTTGGTGTGTTTGAGCTTTTGATCCTGACATTTGATTCGGAACTTTCAGTTTTGATTTTTTTCGGCGTACTGTATTTGTGTGATTTTATTTTTTTTATTCATTTGTGTTTTCAATTTTACTTCATTAGGGGAGATAAATAAAGGCAACAGTAGTATACCGCCGTTCAAAACTCATAAATCCTTGGACAAAAAACAATATCGGGGTAACATACTAAAACCGAGGGAAACGCATTAAATATAAGAGAACAACGACACAACACCGAAACGCAAGACACACAGAAACGGACCAAACATCAAACAAAATCCAACGAGAATAACACATATAACATCTTAACCGAATACATGAATTTGGGATAAACAAGTACCGTGCCACGTTTTGTCAGATAACTCTGATAAGGTATTTTTACAGGAGAATGTGTTGTGAATTTACCTATTTTATAATACAGCATAATAACATGTGCGGTGATCCCCCTTTTTTTCTCATCTGAAAGAGCATATGATTAGAGATATATTCACATGTTTTTTTCCTTAAAAATATATGTTGCAATGTTCTTTTAATCTCACAAAATTTGGGTTTCATTACATTAAGCTGTAGCTTTAAAAAAAAAGGCCAGTAACCTTTAGTGAGCTATTGCTCTATCATTTATATGAAGAGACAAATGAAGGTGACAATACACCCAATACAACTCAGTTTAATTTGAAAATGCCTGTACTTAGTCAGGATTATGACAGTTGTTGTCCATTCGTTTGATGTGTTTTATGTGTCACGGTACTTGTCTATCCCAAATTCGTGTATTTGGTTTTGATGTTATATTCGTTATTCTCGTGGGATTTTGTCTGATGGTCGGTCCGTTTCTGTGTGTGTTACATTTTAGTGTTATGTTGTTGTTCTCCTCTTATATTTTATGTCGTTGTTCTCCTCTTATATTTAATGCTTTTCCCTCGGTTTTAGTTTGTTACCCCGATTTTGTTTTTTGTCTTTGGATTTATGAGTTTTGAACAGCGGTAAACTACTGTTGCCTTTATTTATCATTTTATTTTGACAATTTGATTAAGGACTCTTCGTTTTGAATTTTCATCGGAGTTCAGTATTTTTGTGATTTTACTTTTTTCAAAAGAAGTTCGAGTCCGATGTCAGAATAGGTAACAAAAGAAACTAAGCAAAATGTCAATGATACATGTATTTACAAAGGACTAATGTCAGGTACTGACATGCTAGCTCCATACCTCAATTAATATGATTGAACGATTATATATTCATTATATGAAAAGTAAGCACAATCCCACCCGTTAGGGGTTTAGTATCATACCTTCATAAAATATATGAAAAGAACATAACCCGTACCAAGCCAACAACTGGTTTTAGAGTGAATTTTTTTATTTTCCGATGCAAAGACCACTTTAAATTGAAAGAATTGGTATTGCTTTGCTTCATAAAAAGAATGGCCAACGAATATACAAGTATCTTGTCTTGGGAAGGGATAAATCCTACTTTGCAAAGGATCACTCTGATTCAAACCAAAAAATTCTCTGAAACTGACATTATCAACATGCTTGATTTCTTGATTAACAACATATTTGTTACGTTCGGAGGACGTGTTTTTCAACAGAATATCGGCATTCCAATTGGAACGAATTGTGTCATCTTCTTGCCGACTTGTTTCTTTATTATACTGAGGCTGACTTCATAAAGGAACTTCTTAGGAATGAGATAAGAAGTTAGCAATATCCTTACACTCTACTTTCCGCTACATAGATGATGTTCTTACACTAAATACTTTGGTGACTATGTCGAATGCATCTATCCTAATGAACTAGTGATAAAGGATACAACATATACAGTTAAGTCGGCCTCATATCTTGACTTACATCTAGAAATTGACAATGAGGGTCGATTGAAAACAAAACTTTACGACAAAAGAGATGATTTCAGCTTTCCAATTGATGCGATATTCCCGTGCTTGCATTTCCTATCATGATTTTATTGATAGAGGGTTGTTGCTCACAAGGAAGCTATTAAATCAAGAGTTCCAAATGGTAAAGTTGAAATCATCTCTTCGTAAATTTTACGGACCCCATCACGAGTTGGTTGACCGTTATGGAATAACCGTTTCACAAATGATATCGGATATGTTCCTTACGTCGTAACTACAATCCCTTTCCCTTTCATGAATGTGACCTACCGAATTAGACTATTTACCGGATTTGTTATAACATAATCAACACGACGTGTGCCACATGTGGAACAGAATCTGCTTACCCTTCCGGAGCATCTGAGATCACCTTTAGTTGTGAGGTTAGTGTTGATTATTCTTTAGTTTTCTATGTTGTGTCATGTGTACTATTGTTTGTCTGTTTGTCCTGTTCAATCTTAGTCATGACGTTGTCAGTTAATTTCCGATTTATGAGTTTGACTGTTCCTCTGGTAACTTTCATCCCTCTTTTAATGCCGTTTCATATAACAAAAGAAAGGCAAAATAACCTTCGTTTCAATACAGAATGAAATAAAGGGTTTATGTGATGTTGTCATTTTAATGTGATATCTAACATTGTCATAAAAGCTCGAGGTTTGGCTTGCTGCAAAACCAGGTTCAACCCATCATTTTGTTCTTAAAATGTCCAGCACCAAGTCAGGAAAATGGCAATTTTTATATTATCTGTGGGTGTTGCATTGTTTTTTTTGTTGTACAATGTTGCTGTTGTATCGTTGTTTTCCTCCTATAGTTGATGTGTTTACCTCAGATTTAGTTTGTAACTAGGATTTGTTTTCTCTCAATCGATTTATGACTTTCGAACAGCGGTATACTACTGTTGCCTTTATTTCAGGCACAATAGGCTATTTGCCAATTCCCGTAATTGACCCTGTAATTAGTTATCCCTCTTTCAGTTGTTTCCCTTAAGAGGGATATTAATTTTCATTTATAATGGAGAGCTAGCAGAACGAGAAAATTTACAAGTTCATAATGGAAGTAATCTTTAAGGTTTTCAAATCTTTTAATTACATTAATTTGTTGTTATTCTAAATACTTTTGTGATGAGAAATTATTTTTTATGAAAAATTAGTTAAACCGCCGATACACCACTTTCAATTCATTATACTTTGCATTGGCAAAAGCCAATTTTGTCCGGTATGGAACCAGTCTACGATTGACAAAGGGAAGTGATTTGTTTTAAAAATGTGTAATAACAGAATCAAATCGGTAATTGGCAAATGGACTATAAAATCATTGTTTCATATACAATCAAAATGTTATGTTAATTGTTGGGTTTGCTGTCATAAATCCGAAATAATAGAACATATGCATTCTGGTTTGTCCAAGCATATCAACAACACAAGAAGACCGCATGTCAAAAAAGAAAAAGAACTATAACACTTAATACTGAATATGTTTTACATGTGTTTCGTATTTAAAAGATATGAAGACATTTTAACATGTTGATACGATATCAATTGTAAAAGAAGATAGCTTTGCCATAACATTAGGTGGCTTCACGATCTGATTACATTATAGATGAATAACAATGTTGCATAAATAAGACACACAATTTACAATGGTTTTACAAAGATAAGTCATAATTCTCTTTATCAAACTCTCGAAAAAGGGCGAAAAATTAAAAATATAAAAAAGAGAATAAGACTGATAACATGTCTCCATTGAGTTTCTGCTAGCTTTTTGTTTTGCCTTTCACAAATTTGATCTTGCTGTTCATTTACGTTACTTGCTGGCCTAGGCTTTCCTGAAAATACATAAATATAAGTCGTACTTGGTTTATGTATCATTATTTGTATCCTTGAAATATTTATATATACCAATTTTTTTTGTATTTTCATATGTGTTCATATGTGAGGTACAGTTTTGGATTTTATCGGAGAAATAAAATATAAATCAAACAGCTTTTTCTGTGATATTTTTGTTTCTAACAGTTTTATAAGTTGGCAAAATAATGAGCAGTCTAACTTTTTAAACAACACCAAAGCATAAATAAACTAAATAAAACTAGCACTTCATCTATTTATTCCGTCCAAGGAGCTTTTCTCAATTGACCGTTATCATGAAAGCTTTTAAAAAACACAAACATTTAGAAGTCATGCACATCAACGTATCTAAATACATTTAGAGCTTTATGACAGAAATAACCTAGATTCCAAGTAAACTCATCCTTTGTTAGAATCTTAGTTTGTATGTAATTTCTTAATTCTAAATAATGACCAACCATGGCTTCCTTCCACAATTAGTTCTTTTTATAACCAATATGAATGATTCAATGATAGTAATATATTTATTGTAATTGAAATAATTTCAATAACTAAAAAAAGGGGAAACAATATAAATATAAAAAAGAAAGTTTTACTTATCACATGTTTCATTCGAGGTCCTTGCCTTCCATTTGTATTTGCTGATCTAGGCTTTCCTGAAAATTAAAAAGACATGTGAGTTTAGGCTGGTAAACACCTTACAAACAAATTGTTTTATATCAAAACTTTTAAAACAATCAGGCAATGTGTTTTACTTTTGTATGGGCAAATGTGTCGTTCAGAGAAAAATGAAAATTGAAAGAACACGACACTGACGAATGCCATTTGTTGCACCAAAGTTATATCATCGTAAACGATTTGATTTTACATTTTTCGTTTCATCTTATTTTTAATACGATATAAAATAATAAGTCATTTCAATGATACAATAAAAGAGTCCTTATCAAAGTACACAAATCAACAATTAATGACACAGCATTTGTCTGATTATCCAACTGATGGTTTTGAATGTTCTATCGATATTTGTATGCTTACCTTGTATGATAAAGTGACAATTTATTAAAATCGTATATTCACATTTAAACCGTTCCTTTTATTTCAGAAAACATAGAGTATAGAGTGCTTGTTCGTTCGAACCTCGTCAAAACAAACGCTTGATATCTTGTAAATATTCCTCTTCGGCTAAAAACAACTAAACAACTTCTAGATAACTTTATCAATATCAAGTTTTGTCTGAGTATCATGGTTTAACTAACCTGAGTCTGAGAAGATTCCCAATCAGCCTTCTGTACTGTCGTAGGGTTGTCCAGTAAAGTTTTGGCTGATTCAAGTCTTTTTCTTATGTATTCTGGTGGATCTTCAAAAAGTACCAAGCATTTGCATTTGTTACATCTGAATGCAAAAGCCCAACAGCTTGAAATGTTACAAAGTTGAAGAGCACTATTTTTGAAAATTTTGAAAGTTTTGTCCAAATAAACGCAACAGTAGTATACCATTGTTTAAAAACGACTATGGAAATTGATACCTGCAATACAAAAACCATAGCGTTTTTTTTTGTTTTTTTTTTTAAATATTTCATCATTGTATGAACAGTATAGTTACAGAAATACATATCAATGAGTGTTTTTTTTGTGAGTAGTCATTATATGAATCGGTTTTCTCGTTTGAATTGTTTTGGCATCTTGTAACTTCAATGCATCTTTTATATTTAATTTCTCGGTTTTTACCCATTGCTGAAGGTCGTACAGTGACCTATAGTAGCAATCATGTACATCATGTGATTCAATGTAGATAATGAAATCATTGAAAATTAACTAGTTTTATACAAACTGTATTGATTCAAAACCTTTACAAAGAAATACAATTTTTTTTATTACAAATAAGGAGATGGGGTATGGTTTTCAATGATTTCACATAAAAGGTGCCTATATATATATGAAAGATTCATACTCGAAATTAAAAAAATAAACTGAAAAAGTCGTGACCAAAAACAAATTGAACAACTGTCTAGACAAACAGACAAGAAAAAACAGTGCACAAGCACAACATTGTTAACTAGAGACTAAACCGAGCAACATGAACCCCAACAAAAACTGGTGGTTATCTCAGTTTTTCAAGAAGGATAAGCCCATCGTGCTCCACCCGTACTATTGGTCATGTTTGTACAAACCTTACAGATTAAAATGTTGCATACTCGTTGACTATTAAAACATGTATTGTATTATCTATTTATTTGCATAGTTGAAGACCCCACGGTTGCCTATAATAGTAGCTTTTATTCACTTTATTTAAACTACAATATATATGTGTATCATTGACAACTACACCACATGTACTTATTTGTATACCCTAATTTTAACAATCAGTCATCAGAATAGTAAAATCTAATTTGTAAAAAGTAAAATCACAAAAATACAAAACTCCATGGAAAATTCTAAACGAAATGTCCATAAGGAAAAAACCAAAAGCTCAAACACATTAAACGAATGGATGACAACTGTCATATTTTACAACTTAGTCGAATCATCGATAAAGATAATGTTGATTTCTTAAAATAGATAGAAAAAATACACTGAATAGTATTTCAATGTGCTATACAAGTCTCGAAGTCACTTTACAATAAATTGCACGTGTTATTGAATAACACTGTAAAAAATAATTAAAAACATCATACCTTGACTAAACCACGTCTTCAAATCTTCCCATCTCATTGTCATTTTTTCTGCTGTCAATTGACTTTCCCTAAAATCATAATTCAATGATGTTCAATTCACTTGTTAATCATAACTGTTGGCTTGATAAAAAAGTGAAAAAAGGAATGTAAGAAGGACTTTGTATATGTCATTATAGTTCAAAGTACAAAAAGAGAAGAAAAAAAGTGGGATACACATAACTATATTAACAGTATGCAGGTATTCATATAAAGAACGTGAACTTCAAACTGATCGAGATAATGCATTGTAGCATTGGTTGTTACTGAAATGAAATTGTTCAAATGATAAGAATTAATTTGTAGTGGGATTTATTATTACTTAAAGCTAACTTTTCAAAAAAATGTGGAAAAGACTGTTCGGAAACACTCACACAAACACCATACAGGTTTCTACCAGTAAGGAAGTAGTATCAATTAGAGTAAGATATGTACAAGTAACAGTCGTTTACATATACATCCCGTCATTGTTTTGCTGTGCTATGCTACATTTTTGTACTCTTGTTTTTTTTAAATTTTCACTGATGTGCTTTGTGTATATGCCTTTTTGAGTTTCTTTGATACATTTGACGCGGCTCTGTACTTATACATCCCGTCATTGTGTGAATGTTCTATGGTTAGTTCTTGTCTTTCATTTTTATGGTGTGCTTTGTCTATATGCCATTTAGTGTTTCTTTGTTACATATTTCTCTGCTTTTATAGTTATTAAGACTATAACACAATGTTGACTGCTGTACCCCAATTTGGACATATTTTCCTCTTATGTCTGTTTGTTTTCTTAACACGTCTTTGTCAATATAATGGATGTTTTTTCAATGTGACTGTCGTACAAAAAAAGTAAATCAAACAAATACCGCAAGCCAAGGAAAATTCAAAAAGGAATGTCCCTAATCAAATGGCAAAATAAAGTCCAAACAAATAAAACGAATGGACGACAACTGTCATAATCCTGACTTGATTAGGAACTTTCCGTTTTGAATTTTCCTGGTCTTCGGTATTTTGATGATTTTACTTTTTTCATAACTACACTTATCGAAACTGAAAAGTAGTAAACCCTTAGTTTTTATGGTGACATTTAATGTACATAAAAAGAGACTATAACGATGGCATATCGTACCAGCACGGCGCTTAACTTGGGACAAATTGTACAGAAATGTTTTTATGAGAATCTCCATAAAAAAATCTCCTTTGTTCAGTAAAAAACGATAATAATCGAAAACCTAAACATTATTTAAATAGTAGACAGGATCCTCATAACTTAAGAAGTTAACAGTATGTCAAAGGAAATGTATGCGTATGAAATGAAATGCTCTTATGAAGCAATATAACATACTCTTCTTCAGCTAAGTCTGTTAAAACTTCATAAAAGTTAACTTGTTCAAGCATTCCTTCGTCTTCCTCGCGTCTCACATTCAGTACTATGTCATAAGTGGTTGTTTGTCCTGAAGTTACCTCTATTTTTGACTTGTATTCCTGTTGAAATAAATAATGAAATTACTAAAAAAAAATTTAAACGTTTCAAATTTAAGTTCATAATAAACTAATAAAAATGAGAATTCAGATGGTTTTGGCAGTTTTGCAGAAGCCATTCAGGTTCTTATGGTCTCAATATATTCAATGGTTGACTCTTCTAATTTTCAGAAACACATTTTGTATTTAATTTATATTTCCTTACAAGCTTGTACTATTATGTTTTAAAGTGATTTGCACCAACTAGATTTCTAGTTTAAGTAGCTCAAATATGTATTGTTTTGCATTTGTCTTTGATTATGTAAATACGTAAAAAAAAAAACACAGTCGTTATCAGTAGAACAGAAGTAACTGTTAATGCAAGATGGAATTAAACAAAGTTAAATTAAAGTGGTTAATATTGTAATGCTTCTATCCTTGTGTGAGACAGATAAATAACTCCGTGCGTATTAAATAGATACTTGCCTCAATTTGAACTTTAACTATGGCTAGTTTCTCTTGGAGCATAATTCTTTCTTCTTTTAGTTTGGAAATTGTTCTAGAATCTTCCTGTTTTTCTTTGTAGACAATACTTATCTAAAAATAAATATAATATTCTTGAAGATTAAGATATTTGCAATAGCACCCCAAATTTGACAGGTTTCAAATATTTTCAAAAGAGGTGCGAAAAATACCAAAGAAATATTCAAACTCATAGATCGAAATAAACTGACAACGCCATAGCAAACAAAGAAAAAGACAAACAGACAAATAGTAATACACAAGACACAACATTTAAAACTAAAGACACAGCAACACGAAACCCACCAAAAACTGTGGGTGATCTCAGTGCTCCGGAAGTGTAAGCAGATTCTGCTCCACATGCGGTACCTGTCGTGTTTCTAATGTTATTACAAATCGGGTAAATAGTCTAATTCGGTAGGTCACATTCTTGAAAAGGGAAGGAGCATGTAAGGAACATATCTGTGAAAGTATCTGTGAAACGGTTATTCATAACGGTAAAAAAATTCGTGATGGCGTCCGTAAAATTTACAAATTTTCTTATTTTTTTGTCCAAAGTTAAGATTTAAGTTGAAAGTTTTAAAACATTTTAGAATTAGGCATACATATAGATACATTATTTATTACATACGCATCTGGTGCGGTAAACCTGGAACCGTTTATCTATTGACATCAATAGACCATATTGAAATGAAGTAATTTGACCAATCTAGTGTTATTGAAGTAAAAGGTCAATGACTATTTTCAAACATAGTGTTCGAGACAGCACCTTTAAACACGCTTATACATGGAAAACAAATATGAAGACAATCACAATGCTCAGAAACACTATTTGTTTTTGAATTTATGCGGTTCCCTAATTTTTGTGTCTCTGCTACTTTAGATAGCAACAGATACACAATGATCTATCAAAGTAATCAGTCGAAAACGACAAGAAGACATATAATGGTTAACGTTTACAAATTGTGAATTGGATAAAGAGTTGTCTCATTGACACAGTGTAAAACGAAACAGATAAACAAAAGACTGAGCAGCGCAAATCCCTTTAAAACCTAGGTGGTCTCAGGTACTCTATGAGGGTCAGCAGACCCTGCTGGACGTGTATCCCATCGTTTTTATTTGGAAGTTCATACATACCAAAAGAAAATGTAGTATGATTGCAAATGAGACAACTTTCCATATCATTTTGTCAATTATTTGTCATTTTGATAATAAATGACAGTTTTCAATTCATACATGTATGTGTTTGTTATTCCTTCATTCCATCAAAGAGAGCAACCCAGTGCTGACAAAAATGTGTATTTGACCAGTAAAAATGGACATCATACTCAACTCCAAAACATATAAATGAACCAAAATTAAATCAAACTAACAAGACTAACAAAGGCAAAAGGCTCCTGGTAAATAAGTCTTCTATGTTACTTCATCTGGCTTTGAACTAGCTTTTAGTACCGGCCAGTTCGCTCAGAAATGTGTGTTAAGTTGTTTTGTGATTTATTTGTGTGTTGTGTTTCGATCTGATGAGTCAAGCCTTTTCTATATGTTTTCCTGTGATGTGTTGTTGCAGGATCACCAGTACTCGTTCTTTTGGTTGATAATGGTTGATCACACTTTTTAGAAGAAGTCTGTATTTCCAAAGTCAGTAGATTGTAAATCATTGGTGGTCATGCATTTATGTATATCATTTGTATGTTACTATTTGTACGTAAATCAGGTCTTAAGTTTTATTCTCTTATTTGCTCTACATTTGTCATGTCGGGGGTCTCTTATTTATTTCAAATACGGTATTGGTTAAACTTATGTTGAAGGCGTGACCTAAATCTGGTTTCTTCTACTTGGTTTCTGGTTTAAAATGTAATTAGTTATAAAACTACAACTTATTTTTTATTAAGTTTTGGAAATAGGACATTAGTAATCTAAATAAATTAAATATTGGTTACATTTACCTGTCTCTCAAATTCTTCTTTCTGCTCTATGACGAGTTTATCATACTTGGAATACTCGATCTTCTTTACCTTAGTTACCTGTAAATTACAAGGTTTGTTTCCTTCACTCAATGTTTAATCACAGACTAAATAACAATTTTAACAAATAGGTTTAAACAGATATTTCTTTTGATATCATGTTAAAAAAACGTTATGTTTACATCAGAATTCATTCATTATTACCGGTTATTTTGTTTAGTTTGGGGAATACGAAAACTTTGTCATTTCCAATTTCATTGTATTGTTGGAGTCCCGGAGTAAGGTCATACACACTGTACATTGCGCACAAGACATATACATTTATATATCACTTTATCTAGTTATCCAATGCTATAAGTTTTTGCTAACAGCAATTTGTCTTAATCTTTTGTAAATTGATGTGTTTACACATTGTTGTTCCGATACATTTGAGGTTCTGATATTGCCATTCGATATGGGACTTTACGTCTTTAATTTTCCTTGGAGTTAGGTAAAAAAAAACTTTCTTTACATTGTACTTTTCTTAGATGCAAAGGGCTTATTTTTGTGATGCAAATACATAAAAAAATGTGTAGTCATAATTAACTCTAAAAAAAACTATTACTTACTTCAGTTTTAAATTCTGCTTCTAGCTTGGTAAAGTAGTTTTGTACTTTTGTCCAGAATGTAGATTGCATATTGAAAATCAATCTGGAAACATCTCTCAAGGACACTTCTATAAATTCTTCCGCAGTCTCCGCTTGTACCCGAACAGATTCGAATAGCTAACAAATATTTAAAAAAAAAATTATATTTAAAGGAAGAACATTAATTATACACATCTTTATATGAGAAAGATGTATGAAGCAGGATGCACGCATTACAAGAGACGCTTAACAAGTCAACGCATCATGTCTCTATGCTTTCATTTTTTCCGATTTTTTATTTACTATTACCTAGTTATATATTTAAAGTCATCTTATGAACTTTGAACATCGGTAAATTAATTGTTGCTTAAATGTGAATTATTTTAGTGATTCACTTCAATAACTATATGGACGTCTTAATTGGAAATTATATTATTTTCAAAATGTATTCTTCTCATTTGATGTCCATTTTGGTCAAATAGTTTTTAACGTGTTTAAATCTTCTACATCATTGGCTTTGGGTTTGGGTTTGACAGTTTCTTATATATATATGTGATTAAATCAGAGAAACCAATTTGGGCGTACGCAATTAATAAAGTGTTGTCATCCTTAATAAGCACTAAGTCGGAAAAAAGTGCTAGTGAAACGTTAGTCATATTGAGACCAACAACTGTATTCTGTTCTGGCTTGATTTGTGTCAAACTTTTAACAAATTCTCCGATAATAAATTAAAAAACTATTCACGTTCAAAATAGTAAAATCCGTTGGTACGCGTATTTTGAATTCACATGCTTTAAACTCCGAAAAGTATTATCAAAAACCAACCTTAAGCTTCCGTTCACATGTCTCCATTCTCTTTTCAGTTATTTTGGTGGTAGTCTCTTGCCTATAGTACTTCTAAAATAGAAATGATAGTAAGAAATAACCGTTGAACAATTTTTGTTCACATAGTTTATCAGCTTGTAATTCAGCTTTGTGTAACACAGCGTTGAATTAATCGCAGCTCTTCTCTTAGAAGATGTAAATTGTTTAAACTAGTTATCAAAGGTACCAGGATTATGATTTAGTACGGTAGACGCGCGTTTCGTCTACATAAGACTCATCAGTGACGCTCAAATCAAAATATTTATAAAACGAAGTTGAAGAGCATTGAGGATTCAAAATTCCAAAAAAGTTGTGCCAAATACGACTACGGTACTCTATGCCTGGGATAAGAAAATCCTTAGTTTTTCGAAAAATTCAAAGTTTTGTAAACAGGAAATTTAAAAAAATGACCACATAAATATTGATATTCATGTCAACACCGAAATGTTGACTACTGGGCTGGTGATACCCTCGGGGACGAAACGTCCACCAGCAGTGGTATCAACCCAGTGATGTTAATAGTTATCAAAGGTACCAGGATTATAATTTAGTACACGAGACGCGCGTTTCGTCTACATAAGACTCACCAGTGACGCTCAAATTAAAATATTTATAAAACAAAACAAGTACAAAGTTGAAGAGCATTGAGGATCCAAAATTGTAAAACTTTGTGCCAAATACGGCTAAGGTAATCTATGCCTGGGATAAGAAAATCCTTAGTTTTTCGAATAATTCAAAGTTTTGTAAACAGGAAATTTATCAAAATGACCACATTATTGATATTTATAAAACTGCGATCCTATTTCAGAACATTTTAGGCTTTTATAACTATCATTAACGAAACGTTTACGAAATTCATTAACTTTATTTTCATCCTCACAACATCTTAGGCCTCAGATTGGTTCAAAACTGTCCTCATAAATTCAAATTACACACATTCATGCTGTTAAAGTACACCTCTGGAGATTTATGTTAACATGACATATCGGTATTTTAATATATATATAAATATAATTCAATTTGACAACTTGCCTCTCTTAACACGGTATTTTTTTCTTCCACTTCAACATATTCTTGTGTTCTCTGTTCTAGTGTTTGCTGTGTGTTTCGCAGTTTTAATTCAAGTTCATTGAATATTTCGGATTGCTTCATATAGTTGTCTAACATGTGTTGGTACTTAGATTTGAAATCTTCAACACTGCAATAAATACAATAACGAATTCATAAACTACCAACTACCAGAAAAAAAGTAAATCGCAAAAACACTGAACGCAGAGGAAAATTCAAAACGGAAAGTTATTAATCAGAGACAAAGCAGGATTGCAAGTCAATAATTGGACCATATCTGCATTTGTTCCAATGTTTAGTTTTGGACCCATTCATTATGTATCATCATTAAAGCGTAAACTTAAATAATAAATCATATAGGGTTTTTAGAGAAATTTTTAAATTTGAAATCGGGTATATAAAGACAGCTTTTAGAGCGATGACCACAAAATGACGCGCGTTTCGTCTAAAAAAAACCCTCATCAGTGACGCTCGATTTTTTTTGTGGATCTTCATAACCAAAAGAACTCTTTTTTGTCTGAAAGTCTTCGACGTAAGTAGAACTCAGAGTTTAAAAGGGTTGAATATTACAATTCCTATATTTGATGTCCTCTTTTGAATCTCTAAAATTAAAAAAAACAATAGTTTCAGCCTAAAATTCAAGTCACATACAAAATAAATATCATTTTATTTCTCTCACCTTTCTTTCAATCTTACAGTTTGCGTCTCTAGAGTGATGACCTCGCTTTGGAGCCTGTCTACCGTCTGAATTTCTTCATGATACTCAGTCTTAAGGCTTTCAATTGCTTCACTGTATGACCTCCTTTCTGCTTCAAGTTTGCTCCATATTTTTGCATCATCTTTTACAACTTTGTTAATGAGTATTGACAGAAAACGAGTGTTTAAATCATACATTCGATCTTCCAAGGTACTTTTTGCAAACGCTGGGGTAAAATTAGCAACATGGGCAAAAACCTTTTCTTCAAAACTCTGAAACGAATCAAGAATTTAAAGGCCTTCTAGTTATCTTCAATTAAATATCATTGAAAGTCTCGAATAAATAAATATAAGTATCCAAGAATAGATAGTTTACATCACTTATATAATAAGAAAACAAAAGTAATTGTTATGCATATTAACGTCTTACATGTGGAGCAGGATCAGCTCACCCACCGGAGGTTCTGATATCACCCCGAGTTATTGATGGGGTTCGTGTTGCTTAGTCTTTAGTTTTCTATGTAGTGTCTTGTGTAGTATTGTTTGTTTGTTTGTCTTTTATCTTTTTATTCATTTCTTTGTCTGTTTATTCTCGATTTATGAGTTTGAATGTCACTGATATCTTTCGCCACTCTTTTTTTAAACCGGAACCCTACATGCCATTGCTTTGCTTAGTGCCTTATATTAAAAATTCATACACGGCTAACGTTGATGAGTAATGCAGGTTATGGTAACCAAATTGTAATAAAACAAAAGTAATAGAAACCGAAGTTATAAGATGTATATTATGTGCATTTTGAGAATTTATTTCATATCAGTTTTTATCTGTTTTCACGGTCTCACTACTTTAAGAGTTCATGTGATTTCCTCAGTTTTAATGTCTTCCCTTGATTTGATTTTTTAATTGGTGAGAATTGAACATCGGTAAACTATTGTTGCCTTTATTCAATCGACTACAAATCCTCTGTACACACAGAATTCAGTCATCTCTCGAACTTACAAACATGCACATACCATGTACACACAGAGGCTCTAATGCCTACACCAGGTCAAATCCTCAGAAGAGTTTTTTTCACTGGGAAAGTGTAACGTTTGCTTGTCTACGAAAGCTTTTTAATTAGCACTTGTCTGTTTTATAAACAGTTTTTGGATCGGAAAGAGACTTTAAATACTTTAATGTCTGTCCAATGAGGGTCATATGGAACTATATATTATTAACTAAAAGATACCAATATAATTATGAATTAGTATACATTATCCGTCAATGATAGAGGCTCAAAAGTTTAAATAACAAAAATAAAGAGCTCCAAGGATAAATTTCAAAACGGATAATTATCATATGGCAAAGTCAAAATCTCAAACACATCACACGAAACGAAACTAAGTAATTTTCAGATATAGAAAATGGTCGATAAAACCTGGTTTTATAGCCAGAAAAATCCGTTACTTGTATGACAGCGGCATTGAACTCCATAATATTGGCAACAATTTTTTTTAGCAAAGCAAACAAACATAACAGGTTTAAATATTGGAACATTCAACTTACGAATTGGATCTTTAGATGTGTATTAAAAAAATACAAAGCTAATTGAATTATACCATTTAAGGCCCAATAGTCTGCACACACAGACTATATAAAAAAAATTAGTTACACCAATTTTTTGTTCTCGCCACTGCATGGTTCCAACTCATGTTTCTGTGAAATGAGAGAAAGAGAAAGTATGTCCATCTCCTAAGTCAGAAATAAATATTTATATGCCATGTGAGAAGGGTTGAAATTCCCATATGGTACAGAATATAAGAATCAGACCTGTACTTTTTCTTGATAATTTGCAGCATGGCATCCAAACTGACTCATCATCGTTAGCACAAGAAAACACCCAAACTGCAGCTCCATCTTCTATATTCTTTCTTTTTGGAAAAATCAATATGAAACAATATATCATATATATGTTACAATCGTTGTTTTTTTAAATATATGACTAATACATTTAAATTTTTATATTTTATTCAATTTCATATTACTGTCATTACTAGTATACCATGATGCATTCGAAACAATATGTTTTATTCATATAAATATTATTTCAGTAGGTTTTTCTATATGTTAAGAAAGGATTTTAACATTAAATCACACATATATTTACTGAGAATAACGTCATCAAATTAACTCAGTCAGTTGACACAGGTTACATGTATGCAAGGTTATTATCATTACCAGACATCTTACAGTTTTAATATCAAAATATGGTCCCGAAATAAATATTTCGTATATTTATAATTCATTTAGCGAAACTTGGTATGTTTACCAGCCGCGTTTGTCATGTTTGTAAGGATATTTGATCATGCACTACGGTTCACATCGACACGTCTATACAATGCCATTGTTTGAGCGTTAATTTGTATAATTACAATATAGTGATTTGGTTGGACAAAGGATTATTAAATGTGTCAGTCAATTTAGTTGCTATCCGTGGAAAAAATTCATAGCAGTCAGTATCTACATATTACGAGGAACTTTTTTTAATCAGTTCTAAGAAATACAAACAAAAGGATAGTTTATCCCTTAGATAGCTATTATGATATTGTCCATTACGCCCACTTGTTTATCCGAATTACTGAAGTTATTCAGAAAATTTGCATTCCTTGTCGTTTGAAATAATAATTGGCTTTTCAACTCTTAAGTATTTTGATATTTGATATTTTAACTGAATCAATTGAAAATAGCAATGTTTTACATTCAATAGGCATTACCCATGTAGAAAGTATTCGCTACAATGTATATTTAAAAACATTTGGAAGTCCTTAAACAGACAATATCAAACTCTTGACTATATCAAATGTATTTCATATTTAAGATTTTAAATCTTTATTGTAGAGAAAAGTATGATGTGTTTTATTATCGTTGTTCTCCTCTTATATTTAATGCGTTTCCCTCGGTTTTGGTTTGTTGCCCCGATTTTGTTTTTTGTCCATGGATTTATGAGTTTTGAACAGCGGTATACTACTGTTGCCTTTATTTATTAAATGACAAATAGTAGCTAATTGAGAATCCAAAAAGGTTCTAGATCAGGATTACAGATATCAAATTTACAGCAGATCTGTCACAACATGAGAATTAATATCAAAATGCATATTGTTCTAAGAATGAAAATGAGTGGTTTAAATACGGATTCGGATTATATATCTTGATTACAAAAACATTTATTAAAAAAAAAGAAGAAAAAAAACCCCGGACATGATAAAACTTACGATAATGAAAAAAACATCATATTGAAAACAGACTCATCATAGATATCAGGACTAAATTTTGTATATACGCCAGACGTGCGTTTCGTCTACAAAAGACTCATCAGTGACGCTCGAATCCAAATGCCAAATCAAGCTACGGCAATCTATGCCCTAGGTAGAAAAGCCTTAGTATATCAAAAATTCAAAATTTCGTAAACAATTAATTTATAAATATAACCATATCAATGATAATTCATGTCAGCTGACTACTGGGCTGGTGATACCCTCGGGGAAATAAATCTCCACCAGCAGTGGCATCGACCCAGGTGGTTGTAAATAACTCATCATAGATATCAGATTTTAAAAATACATGGCTTATCACTTTTACGCTATACGCCTTTGTTCGTATTTACAACACTCATGGGCAGCGATAAAAAAATTAACTGTTGGCAAGAACATTTAATATAGACATGAAAAGCATTGAAATTTAAAAAAAACCACCAGTTCCAGCATGAAAGAAATCCTAGTTATTAGAAACAGTTGTCACATTGTAAGTGATATAAATTTCGAAAATTGTCGGACCTATGATACGATATTTCACCACCAAATATCAAAAATACGGGTACTGAAGTCAACATTTTGTTATAACCCAAATCACTATAAAACAAACAAATAATTACCACAGAAGCACAAAATGGATTCAGACAAAGCACATTAGCAAGTTAGCAACAATTTAAGACGATATTAAGAGCCATGTCATATGTATCAAAGAAATAGAAAAAGGCATATAGACGAACTTAAAACAAAATGAAAAACAAGAAAACAAAAAAAATATCATTGAACAATACCACACAATGACGATATGTACAAGTTCTATTAATGGAATCCATTCAGAAAGTTTAGATTCGTAACGGAAGGAGCATCATCAATATATCTGAATGTAAAATAATATGACCTGGCTTCTTTGGTCTCATTATTTTTGACAATTGTATGAAGGAACTCCAATTCATATAAAAATAAGTATAGGTCGGCAAGGAGAGGAGCACAGTTAGTTCACAGGGAAAAGAGGGACGAAAGATACCAAAGGGACAGTCAAACTCGTAAATCTAAAACAAAATGACAACGCCATGGCTAAAAATGAAAAAGACAAACAGAAAAACAATAGTACACATGACACACCATACAAAACTAAAGAATAAACAACACGAACCCAACCAAAAACTAGGGGTGATCTCAGGTGCTCCGGAAGGGTAAGCAGATCCTGCTCCACATGCGGCTACCGTCGTGTTGCTTATGTGATTACAAATCCGGTAAATAGTCTAATTCGGTAGGTCACATTCATGAAAGGGAAGGGGATTGTAGTTACGACGTAAGGAACATATCCGATATCATTTGTGAAACGGTTATTCCATAACGGTCAACCAACTCGTGATGGCGTCCGTAAAATTTACGAAGGGATGATTTCAACTTCACCATTTGGAACTCTTGGTTTAATAGCTTCCTTGTGAGCAGTAATCCTCTTTCAAGAAAATCATGATAGGAAATGCAAGCACGGGAATATCGTATCAATTGGGAGATATATACCAAAAGTCTACCTCCCAATTCAACCAATATGTTGTTAATAAGAAACTCAAGCATATTGATCAGTTGTTTCTCCGTGTAGCATGTTTTACCATTTTGTTCACCATTAACAAAATATGCCGTGTAGTATCCCAAGGTACTAAGTATCGTATATCGTATGTTACAATTTCAATGTTGAAAAGCTTTGAGAATTATTTTTTTTAAACGATTTCAATAAAACCATTAACTAACACTTAAAATAATATAAATATAAAAAGTCCGCTGAAAATAATTTTACTTTAAACTCCCAAGTTTGAAAAATATATAACAGACGTGTGTGTTTTGTGTACAAAAGATTTATCAGTAATGCACGAAAAATTTAAAAGTTAAAACAAAAAGTACGAAGTTGAAGAGTATTGAGTTTTTTTCCAAATACAGGTTAAAAGTATTATTGGGTTAAAAACTACTTATGGATTGAAAAAATCCGGTTTTTCAAAAAGTTAATAAAAATGCATGACCATATCAATAATAATTCTTTGTCTACACGGAAGTGTTGACCACTATAATTACGTTCAAAATTTCTCAACAAAACTTACCTTGAGGGTTTTAGATGTAAAGTCCCTCCGATTGTAAAGGAAACATCTATATATACATATGCTATATCTTATTTCCGAGAACATGGGTTTTTACCAGTTATTTTTTGTACCCTTTAGACAAAGACCATTAGGAGCGTCGTTTCCATTGATTGACAGTTGAATGTATTGTTGTAATCTTAGTATTAGATTATACTTTAAAGAATGTATCTACTAATGTATTTGGCAAAACGTTTAGGAATTTTGGTTCTGAATGCTCTTCAACTTCGTACTTTGGCATTTTAAACTTTTTTGGATTCGAGCGTCACTGATGAGTCTTCAGCAGACGAAACTCGCGTCTGGCGTATATACTAAATTAAGTCCTGGTATCTATGATGAATTTATTTAATCGTTATAAATATCCTATTCATAGGTTTCTTTTTGTTTCTTGTATTTTTGGATCTTTTGTTTTTTTATGTTTTTATTTTTTACTAAGGTTATACACCATTGGTTACATATACATGTATGTAGTATCACAGTTTTTATATATACATTAGTGCACTGTTCAATCATTTAGTTTTATCTGATTAAAAAAGAAAAGTTTTTTCAAGTTTAATAGTATTACCAATATTGTTTTCAGGTATAACAGGATCTATTTGTAAAAATATATTATATCACATATACGATGAATTCATTATAATTTTTCTAAATGGTTGGGTGTTTTATAAAACAGTGCTTCTATTTAAATAAGGCTGTTAGTTTTCTCGTTTTAATTCTTTTACGTTGTCATCTAGGGGCAGTTTATAGCTGAATATGCGCCGTGTGTTTTGCTCATTGTTGAAGGCCGTACGGTGATCTATAGTTAATTTCTATGTCATTTTGGTCTCTCGTGGAAATTTGTCTCATTGGCAATCATACTACATTTTCTCTTTATATTTACATTGTATATGATGAAACTGTCCACTCGTGTGTAGTGAAAAAAAATAATTAGATAATAGAACTCTATCAATTAAATAAATTTTCTCAATACAAACATGTCTGTACCATGTCAGGAATATGACAGTAGTTATCCATTCGTTTAATGTGTTTGTGCTTTCGATTTTGCAATATGATATCTATATGCGTGTTGGATTCTTATAAATTCTATATAAATTTTGGACTATTTTAAATCTCAGTCTATTACTGAAATCTATTCTTACATTCTTTTGATTTTTTAACCCTGTTTGCTAACATTGCCTATGTGAAATTTTAAAATTGTTTGTATGTACATTGAACAAAAAATGTTTGTGACCTTTAAATTTTCTGACGTCAGACACGCGAATCAATGAACATATTTGTAGATAGATGTGTTTGTGTTCTGTTAAAGTGTTGTACTGATGACTGCTGTACCCATATTTTGACTATTTTATTCATTGTGTCTGTTTATTTAACGCATCATTGTAAATATAACGGAATTTGACGAGACTGTCATCAAAGTGAGAGGATGAGCGCTATAAACCAGGTTTAACCTCCCATTTTCTACAATTGAAAATGCCTTTACCAAGTCAGGAATATGACAGTTCTTGTCCATTCGGTTTTGATGTGTTTTTTTGTTTGATGTGTTTTGTTGTTTGATTTTGCCATGTGATTAAGGACTTTCCGAGATCATATTCCTCTCAGTTCATTATTTTTGTGAATTTACTTTTTATGTAAGTAACTTGAAATTGTAAAGTATTAGAAAAGTTGATTTATTGCATATCAACTTTTTTACTTTAAAATTTATGAGGGAAAAGAGTAAAATAAAAAAAATAAAATTGAATTTTAAACGGAAAGTCCAAAATCAAATGTTGAAGCAACTCAAACGAATGGAAAACATTAACGATGTGTGAAAACAACCAAACTGACATAATAGGTAAATATGTCAAAAAGAGAATGATTTCAACATTCAATTAACCATAACATTACTGAGAGTTATGCTATTAAAGATATTTATTAAATCAGAACGTTTAAAGGATTAACTGGTATACAAGATAATTGTCATAATGAGACATCTACAGCTTGGATATAAACTTTTGTTTTTCTTTTATCTAGCTCTCTTTGTTTAATTTGTAAAAGCTTGAATTGTTTACTCGACATTTTAACATAAACACGTCCATACAAGACATTAGTTTAAATTTCGGTCTGTTTATATAATATTTTGTAATTCGGTTGGAAAAAAGATTAATTAAAGTGTCATTTAATATTATTGCTATGCATAGGAAAACTTCCTTACATTTAATGTTTAGATTACTTGGTATATTTTAACACATCAGTTCTTAGAATTACAAACAAAAGAGCATTATACCCCCTGGGTGGCTAGTTTACTAAACGCCTACTTGCTGTAACAAATGATTGAATCAGGAAAATGCATTCCAGGTCGTTTCAATGACAGATGGCATTACACTTTTGAGAATTTTGATATTCCATATCATTGTTATATGAATTGGAAATAACAAGAATTTACATTCAAAAATTATTAACCTGTAAAAATTATTAAAGTCCAACTAATAATCGGACAAAATTAAACGCCCGACTACTAAGTATATCGATTAAATGAAGATATATTCGTAAAATTCTTTTGTAGACATAACTCTTAAAGATTTTTAATAATTTGAAAAATTCTCGTTCAGGATTACAAAATTAAAACTTTACGGAAGATCATCTTTCGCAAAATGTTTATCGCATATTTTATTAGTTATTATAAGCAACAATCATATAACACTGAATTGAGACACATCATAAACGAGTGAGTCTTATCCCCTTAACATACCTTAGAATAATTTTACCTTTGCCGCCAATTATCATGCAGTTTAACTCAGTTGTTCGAAAATATTTCCCCTTGTACGTGATATAAAATTATCGGATATGTGCTACAATATTTCAGCACCACCGTGTTGTCTATTTAGCTGTAAAACGTTTACAAGCATGGTTATGCAATCAGTATATCGTCATAAAATATAACAGATCTGAAAAACAATCTAGACTAACACTAAAAAATATAAAATTTAACCATTAGCAATTAACTTTGAATAATCACAGACAACGGGTTTTACAAACGTTGAATTTACCATTTCGGCTGTTTTCTTGTATCATTGTTGTTTGGTTGCTGGCAAATGGCATATACACAAACAAACTTTTATAAATAAGTGTTCATCTCAAAGATATTTTTTCTCAATATATGCTCATTTCTTCTTTCTGCACATTCATGATTAGTATCACATCTAATTGTTCACATTACATAAGTACTCATCTTCATATATATTTTCATTTTGTATTGTGGTGGAGATTTCATAATCATGTTTTACTTGGATCTAGTTTATTGTGTTTATATTTTTCACAAGGAATATCGTGACACTTTATATAACTATTATCTAAAACAAAGCTCCCATACAATTAACCCATAATTTCTAACTACATATATCTTTTTTTCAAATCAGCTTGTAGTATCAACATTGAATGAACGAAGAGTTTTTTTAATAGTTGGTTTAATCATAGAATCTAAATCCTTTGCCATTGCATTTAATTTTAATCTTTGTTGGATGCTACAATATAGCCAAGTAAATCACGGGACCTAGATCAATTCATCAAGGATGTTTTAAGTTATATGATATGTGTTATATAATTCAGTTGTAGACTATCTCACACGTGTTTAAATATATCTTAAATGATTTTATAACCGATTTTATCTTCAGGAGAAAAACAAGGAAAAACGATTATGATATCACTTACGTTTTGCGGTCAATACCACGACTATTTCGGCACGTTTGTGTCTTATATCGGTTGCGTTCTATTAAATTAAGAAACTAAAATATAAGTCTGACCTATAAATCTATCTTTTGTATCCTACTCTAAAATGTGATAGTTTGACTGAATGTTTCCTTCATACTTTTCATATGTTTCTCCATGTTTAATGCCTCAAATTGTAAGTAGGGGGGTGAAATTACACTGTAAAAAAATTTGGGTACAGAATTTTACAGGAAAGTAGTGATTTGGTCCAGCTGAAAAAGGTTAAAAATTAGCACTTCGGAAGCTGTCACAATTAATTGTGTTCTCGGACCACTCAGGCCATAGAGACCAGCGCCCATCAATGCATATACTGTTTTACGAGCAGTTTGTATTCTATCTGGTACAACCTCTTTAACTCCAAATTTAGAATTTATGTCCCTTTTTATACCTAAGTGGGTAGCATTGATTGGTGTATTTAACTTTTGGTCGTTCATATACCAGACAGTGGCGGATCCAGGATTTTTGAAATGGGGGGGCGGTAAATTTTAAATTTTTTGGTACCTTTTTATTCCTAAAAACATAAAATAAGGGTAATATGCACTATTTAAACGGTTCCTGGCTTGGGGCATGTATATTTTATAGTTGCTGTAAAGTGTAAGGGTTGGACATTTTTTAAGCTGTATCCTCCCTATTAATTCTCTATCATAAAATGATAGTATTGATCCAAAGCTATGTACTGATATATTTGATATAGGTAGGACTTGTCAGTAAAAAATAGACAAGGAAATTCGATTAAATTTACAATACGACCGACACGAGTTAAAAAAGACAAACAAGCAGTTTTTATCCAAATGTTTGATTGATATGTTTCACCCAACATAACTTAGAGAACCGAAGTGAGGGGTTCCAAATTCACCAAAGATTACGAAAGTGTCTGAAATGACAACGAAGTTAGAATGAAGGTCGACAAATGGAGACCTAAAGGTTACACCCAGCAGGCAGGTTACAGTCTGGTCTTGAAAAAGTATTCAATATATATAAGTCCGGCGAAACAGACATTCCAGTCAGACATGCAAACCCCGGCCACAAAAAAACTACGCCCGTTTTTATTCATCATGTTCATTTTATGCTAAATAATTTTGTTGCAAATTTTCGTTTTTAATAGCAAAAAAGTGGACAAGACTATTGTTTTCAATCCAGATACGGCCAGAATTTTTGTTTAAGGCAAGAATCAGAGTCAATTTTTTCTTTCTCAAATATCTCAGACTGCCTCCTCAAATCAAATGGTTCGTACATGAGACTTGAAATTTTTCTAGAGCTTATTCTAAAATTGAGAAAGGAAATGGGGAATGGGGAATGTGTCAAAGAGACAACAACCCGACCATAGAAAAAACAACAGCAGAAGGTCACGAACAGGTCTTCAATGTAGCGAGAAATTCCCGCACCCGGAGGCGTCCTTCAGCTGGCCCCTAAACAAATATATACTAGTTCAGTGATAATGAACGCCATACTAATTTCAAAATAATTTATTGTACACAAGAAACTAAAAATAAAATAATACAAAACTAACAAAGGCCAGAGGCTCCTGACTTGGAACAGGCGCAAAAATGCGGCGGGATGACTGGGGATCATTATTTAACTTTGTTATTTATAAAATTAGCTTGGGCATTTGGGGTTAAACATGTTTTCGTAGGTAAATAATATTATGGAACTTTTTTTTTTCAGGAGAGTGTATTAGTCTATAGAGTATAATATTTACTATTACTTTCTGTTTGGTGGAATAGTGACATAGAAGTCAATACTTTCTTGCTCAATCCTATGTCGCTTTGAGGGTTTCCTGATTGTTATGACATCCTCAGCCTAAGCAATGTGTATTACTGTAATTTGAATTTCAAAATGACCGTGTGCCGTTTTTTCAACGCACTGGTCAACTCCACCATAGCAAATCATATGACTTTGACAATCAGTAAATACCAGCGAAAAATATCTTTATAAGAAAAGAATTGTCGGGAAATGGCAAAGTTCACGAAGTCTAGTCTGATTAACTTAATTTTACAAAAAAAAAAAAAAAAAAAAAAGTCCGAGCAAAGGGAGGGCGTACGCCCTCTACGCCCCCCCCCTGAATCCGCCACTGCCAGAATTGTTCTGACTTATCTCCTATTTTCAATACACAAGATTTCAGTTCACTTAAATATAGTATATCTAAACTTATTTGCATGGTCCATTTGAATATTAATCATAGTTTGTAGATCATATGGATCATTAGCTATCAATGTAACATCGTCTGCTACAGTTGGAGCACCACAGTATATTGAACCTATGTACGACCCAATTTTATTTTCCTCATAGATTTTCAGTAAAGAGTTAATAAAAACTTTATACGCAGTTGGAGACCAAACACCACCTTGTCGGACGCCTTGTTTTTCTTTAAACCCACGTAAAAAAATTTCCTTCCCATTTTACTTTTGTAGTTAAGTCTTCATACCAAGCCCTAAATAATAACCAATTATCTCCAGAAATGTTCGTTTTATGCATTTCTCTAAATAGACCAGCATGCCATACTATATCAAACGCTTTTTTAGCATCAGTTAATCCAATATATATCGGTAAACGTTTTCTTTAGCTTCTTTTCTTTATAGTTCAGTTACTACCAACCCCGCTACAGTAGGGGATTCCTATTCAGTGAACCAGTTTTGTAATCTACTTTGCTGATTTTTAACGGAGCTTTTGTTACGAGATAAATGTAACTTTTCTATAGTTTTCCCAAGAGCACTAGTTATAGTTATACGTCTATATGAATTTGGATCTTCTTTTGGTTTTCCTCCATTTTTAAACAGAGGGCATCCTATCCCAATTTGTAAATTATTTGGGACAGCAACAGTTTTAAAAATCAAGTTTATCAAGTTTGTCAGTATATTTATAACTGTCTGTCCTCCATATTTCAAGTGTTCTATGGAGAATTTATCAACATCTGGAGCTTTTTCATTTTTAAAGATAAAATACATTTATTCAATTCGTACTCAGTTACTTCCTGAATCGGTTCTCTTGTACTTAAGAAAATGTCAGTTAATATTTCAATATCATTATTAACCAAATTAAAGAATTTACTATCGAATTTATCTTGCACAGATGGTGAGACCAAATCTTCAAAGTATTCAGCCCAAGCTCCCAAAATAGAGGCTGAATTATTATACAGTCTATTATTAACCTTTAAAATTGAAGTTGTGGATGACCTTGAGTTTCTCTGCTTATTTACTAATGCGAAAAATTAATTATCATTATTCTCATTTAATTCCATAATGTTGGTATACGTACTTTCTCTTTTCTCAGCAGCCAATCTTCTTTGGGCAGAACGAAGTTTTTTCTTTTGCACTTTCATTCGAATTATAGTTAATGCTAGATTTATTATCTTTATTACCTTCATTTTTCCATTTCCAATAGTGAAATTTACCCTCCTTAACAATGTCAGTCATTTCTGGGGTCCAATCCCCTTTTCTCTTAAATTGTTTTTTCCTTTTTGGGCATAGACTTTCAGCAGTAGTCACAATAATGTTAAAATTTTGTTAAAATGTTCTCTATATTTTCAGCTGTTTCAACCACAGACATATCGTTAAATTCAGTTAATCTCTCTTGTAGTAAATTTTCATATTTTTGTTTATTAATTTTATCCCATTTTATACGTGAAGGTCTAGGATCACTAGTGCTTATATCCATCCTATCAATAAAACAGTTTTTGTCATTTTTTATTTATATGGATCTTGGCTGTATACCAGCTTTGATTATTTGTAATATCTTCAATTTTTCACTTATTCTTACAACATTTGTATAAACTTCAAGATTATAAAAAACCGTTTTTTTTTTTTAAAGTGAACATTGATTGGTTAAATATTTCTCAGTGTGTTTGAATTTGTTTGATAGCCTTTTGGTCATGACTGTTTGTCTCTAATATTTAATTAGCTGTGCATTTGTACTCAGATATCGCAGATCAAATTTATTCGTTCTTTGTGTAATCATACGTTTTTTGATTGAGTTAAGTCTGCTAATTGATATTTTATCGTATGTTTTTATATGTTGTGATGTTATGCTATTGTTTCAGAAAAAGGGAGAACGTTTGGGCCCATTAAAACGTTTAATCCCGCTGCAAATGTTTGCACCTGTCCTAAGTCAGGAATCTGATGTACAGTAGTTGTCGTTTGTTTATGTAATATATACGTGTTTCTCGTTTCTCGTTTTGTTTATATAGATTAGACCGTTGGTTTTCCCGTTTGAATGGTTTTACACTAGTAATTTTGGGGCCCTTTATAGCTTGTTGTTCGGTGTGAGCCAAGGCTCCGTGTTGAAGGCCGTACTTTAACCTATAATGGTTTAATTTTTAAATTGTTATTTGGATGGAGAGTTGTCTCATTGGCACTCACACCACATCTTCCTATATCTAGTTAGTTGAAATCATAATTGGATCATGAGTGGATAGATTTTTAAATTCACGATTAAATGACATATATTTCTTGACCATTGCCCTAGTTTCCACAAAATAGTCAATTTGAGATTAATCTCTATTATTGAAGTGAAAAAACGTACTCTGCTTTTTGCAAGTGGAAGGTATTGACAGTCCATTTGATTTTAAGAATTCATCAATGACAGTGTCACGAGGTATTTTGCGCTCATTTCTATGCAGTGAGGCATTCATGTCACCTCCTATAACTATATCAGAAGTCGGCAGATATTTTTCTGTCATTTCACTTAGCTCATCTAGTACAGTTTTAATAGTGATATTTCTACCTCTAGTTGGCATATAGACACATATTAGCACCAGTGGCTGTTTTATGTTGAAACGGATAGCTATTACTCTATTACATCCATCCGGTAAAAGTTCAACAAGGTTTTGTAATGTTTTGTTAACACAAATTGCAACTAGAGCGTGCCCCCTCCTCCTTTCAGTTGGGTCATTTGTATATATTTGCTCCGATTTCTCGTGAAATCTTTTCCTTGTTTTTGTTTGACATTTTGTTTTCCCCCTGGAATGAATATTCCCTAAAAAATTATCACTATTGTTTGTTTGACCATTAACCACTGAATTGGTCTCATTTTCACTACCACTAGTATCAATTTGAAGACTATTGGGTTGGGATTGATCGTGCCGAAATGACATGCCCCCATTGAAATCTGCAAAATCATTCTGAAATTTACAGTGCTGGTTTTCACTATGTCTATCAAATTGAGACCTTTCGTTTCTACTGGACTTATTTACATTATTTTGCCTCCCTCTATTTTGCCTTTGTCGAGACCGTGTTGATTGATTATTGTTGTCAAATCTCAAGTCCAACAGTTTATCACTTAGATTACTTATTTTATTATCTTGTTTACAAATTACCAATTCCATTTGCCTCATCCTCTGTTCAAGAAACCAATTTTTTAAGTTTTCTGATTCTGATTTATTATCACTGAAAGGGCTTTGCCTGTTAAAGTCCGCATTCACGCTTGAACTTTGTTTTTGTTTTTGAATTAATAAAGAGTGTTCTAAATCCTTAATGTCATTTTCCAGTTTTATAGCATACGCTCTACTTGCTGCAAGCTCTTTTTTCTGAGTGGACACTTCTGTTTGTAACTTATAAATTTGACTGTCCTTTTGCTTGATTCCTTTATCCTTATGAGTAATTTCTAATTTTAGAGAGATTATTTCTTCTTTTAAAATGTTTGAACCCATTTGTACGGAACTATAGGAGCTATCACTTCTTGAATTATCCTTATTTATATCCTCATAATTTGTGGAATTATTATTAGAAAACAGTCTATTGTCTTTATGTATTATAGTAACACCAGAAACAACCGACCCCCGATCCATGGGGTTTATATCAGCACTTGAGAGGGACGATCTTTGCATTTCTTCACCTTACTTGAGTCATTACTTTTACCAGAGATAGACCCTCCTACTACACAATCAGCCTGCACAGCTCTCAACTGTTTGCAGCTTATACAGATATACTCTGCTGTTAAGTCATTTTCAATTACATGAATGTCACTTAGACCAAGTTTTTCACAACTATAATGAACCCATGATACATTACATATGTCGCACTCTACCGCCTTTGAGTCATTTCCACAGACCTTCTTACATGTTGGACATAAGATGTCACTTTGAATACTAGTTTTTTGCTTAATATTAGAACAGGTCCCCACTGTCTGTTGTTTAGAACTAACCACTGAATTCTTACTTAAACTTTGCAACCCTTGCTCATCTTTACTTGCTGTGTCCAGATTACTTTGTTGCGTTTTATCTAAAAACATTTTACAACATTCTCTGATTTGATTGTTTATAAGACTAAATTTGGAGTTACGGTCAAGAATACGCAATATTTCCCCGAGAACAGTGGTGATACATTCCTTTATATATGATTGGTTGCCATTCAAAAGGACTTTTGTTGTGGTGTTAAAGAAGTTCAAAACAAATAATTGTGTGTTTCCATTTCGGATCGCCAGTGATTCAGATACAATGGCTCCTAATTTATCCTTAGTCTCAGTTTTATTAATCTGCAGACCAGTGTTATTTACAACTGACTGTGTTATAACTTTAAATTCTTCATAAGTAGCAGCAGAGAAGATAAGGACCAGATTACCTGGACTTATTTCAGTTTTTACTGTATACAACCGTTCGGCAGCATCAAGCTTCTTGCTAACAGCCTTTCTTTTATTTAATTCATTATCAACAGTTTTTTCATTTATAGTACTATTACTACTAGACTTCTTGTTTTTTTTTTGCAGTATTAGATACAGTTTTACAGGGAGTAAACATTACTTTCTTTCCTTTGACACGATCACTTCTTCTTCTGGCAATTTCCATTTTACCCAAAAAAGAATTTAATGAGTGTGGCAATAGATTTACACAAAAATGTTTTGAGCAAAAATAACTTGTCTGCTAACATGTGCTACACCAAGGACAGTTTAAAAATTAAAAACTGATTTCAAAACACTTTATAGTAACTCAACACTTAAAAAGTACTAGCTTAACATTTAATTCAAGTATTTTAAAAGGTAAAATTTATTCCACTTTCATAACAACTTCCCCATATATTGCAATAATAATCAAATAATAGCAGAATATAAGCATTAAAATAGATAATACGTGAATGAATGAATGAATTAAGTTTTAGTCGATATATAAACGAAGAAGTTTTTCAAAATATACATCCTTTATTTTGTCATTTGAAAGAATGATATGTAAACTGTTCCCAGCCTCTGTTTTGAACTGTAACCGGAGCTAGTTATTCTGTCTTGTTTTTCATGTTACTTCTAAATTATTTATTTGTAAATGTTGATGTCTTGTTTTAGTACGGTATAATTGTTCAATAAGATAAGCCTAAATGATAAATTGGAATATTGAAACCACCAAACACCAAAAAGGAACAACCAGAATTATTGACGACTAAATCAACCAAAATAATATGAACGGTGTCATGTTAATGGCTAAACCTTTAAAACAGGGCATATCTAAGCTCTAGATTCTGTTGTAGTTCGATCCTGATTTGACTCCTCTTGGTAGCTTATTTAAATAAAGACAATCAAGTTCACATATTTTAATGATGTTATACTTACAAATCTACATGTCAGGATTTAATATACATATACATCAAATCAACACTTCACCTATACAGTACAGTATAATGAAAATTGGGCAAAGTTATCTCCCCTTTTCTAAAATAATATTGGAAAACCTTAATTTCCTACTTACGTAACACTTGTTACATAAACTTGTTTTATAAAATAAACGGACTACTTAATTAAATGTGGGAAGGGAAAAACCAGACGTGGAAGCTTAACAAAGTTTGGCCAAAGTTTTGTGTTACAATAAGCCAAAATTGTAAGTCGTAACTAACGCATCAGCCAAGTTGCTATTAGAAAACAGTCCTAATTTAATAGGCACCTACCTTAAGAGTCTGTTACAGACAAGTGTCTTTTGCATTAAAAGCAATGATATTAAGAATATGACTTGTGGGCCTTATAGACTATTTAAGTTCTAATTATAGAAACTATATTTAAATTTACAAACCCAATAAGAAATATCAACACATAAGTTAAACCAATGAAATTTACTATTAAAAACTTGAAAATTCTAGAGAGATAATAATTTTCGGAACTCCTCTAAATAAAAGCATGGCTAAATTCAAGGAAAATATAACAGTTTTGGATTTAAAAGTTACTTAATGACAAATTTATAAGGTAACATCTATATCTAAAGTTCAAAGAACGTTTCCAAAGTGTAATTACTATATTTTCAAATTAAGCAGGTCGAAAGTCTCATGACATTGCACAATTAACGTTTTGAAACAAGGCTCCACTGTCACAGAACCAATGACCGCTGATTTACACTGTTTGGCATTTAATTTCATACAATTTTCATACAATTTTTATACAATTTTAACGAGTGAATTGAGCGCTTGCTATATATAACAAGTAAAAAAGAGTACAACATCACCATAAAATAACTATAAACTGAACAAATATTAGATATTTCGGATAACAGATATCCTTTTTCGGTAATAGCACGATGTCAAATGAATCGTGTCATTATATTTAAATTGAGACACTTTCAAAATCTTAAAGTTTAAACAATTTAAGCGGACACCACAGACGCTGGTGCAATTTTAAAGTTTCCAAACATGGCGCAAAGATAACAAAGATATGCATAACTATTTTTATTTGGCATATCTTTGTAATCTTTGCGCCGTGTTTGGAAATTTTAGAATTGTACCAGCGTTTGTGGTGTCCGTTGAAATTGAAACTAGCTCTATCAAAATTTTATCAGCAATGCTTTTCAACCTTGAAATGGTAGCATACACCATACAATTGAGAATGGAAATGGGGAATGTGTCAAAGAGACTACAACCCGACCGTGGAAAAAAACAACAGCAGAAGGTCACCAACAGGTCTTCAATGTAGCGAGAAATTCCCACACCCGAAGGCGTCCTTCAGCTGGCCCCTAAACTAATATATACTAGTTCAGTGACAATGAACGCCATACTAATTTCCAAATTGTACACAAGAAACTAAAATTGAAATAATACAAGACTAACAATGGCCAAAGGCTCCTGACTCGGGACAGGCGCAAAAATGCGGCGGTGTTAAACATGTTTGTGAGATCTCAACCCTTCCCCTATACCTCTAGCCGATGTAGAAAAGTAAACGCATAACAATACGCACATTAAAATTCAGTTCAAGAGAAGTCCGAGTCTGATGTCAAAAGATGTAACAAAAAAAAAAATTACAATAATACAATATAATACAATAATAACAACAAACTACTAGCAGTTAACTGACATACCAGCTCCAGACTTCAATTAAACTGACTGAAAGAGTATGATTTCATCATATGAACATCAGGCACAATCCTTCCCGTTAGGGATTTAGTATCATACCATCATAACATATATGAGAAGAACATAACCCGTGTCATGCCAACAACTGTTTTTTTTAATAAATGTGTTTAGTTCCGACGCAAAGACCATATAAGTGAATCAATATTAACGCCAAAATATGCAATCTTTAATGACCTGACAACAGTATCGGAACTATATCCCTTCTTAATAAGTCTATTCAAAGGTTTTGTTAGTTTTTGAGGTTAATACTGACACTTTTGTGCTTTATAAAGAATATTTCCATAAAAAAATGGATATGAAATACCTGAACGTATAAGAAGTCTTTATGTTGAGCTATATTTACGAATGATGTCCTTATACCGATGATAAAATTTAGTAAATAGTTATCAAAGGTACCAGGATTATAATTTAATACGCCAGACGCGCGTTTCGTCTATATAAGACTCATCAGTGACGCTCATATCAAAATATTTATAAAGCCAAACAAGTACAAAGTTGAAGAGCATTGAGTATCCAAAATTCCAAAAAAGTTGTGCTAAATACGGCTAAGGTAATCTATGCCTGGGATAAGAAAATCCTTAGTTTTTCGAAAAATTCAAAATTTTGTGACAGGAAATTTATAAAAATGACCACATTATTGATATTCATGTCAACACCGAAGTGTTGACTACTGGGCTGGTGATACCCTCGGGGACGAAACGTCCACCAGCAGTGGCATCGACCCAGTGGTGTAAATAGTTATCAAAGGTACCAGGATTATAATTTAATACGCCAGACGCGCGTTTCGTCTACAAAAGACTCATCAGTGACGCTCATATCGCAATAGTTATAAACCAAACAAATACAAAGCTAAAAGAGTTTAAACATATATATTCACATTCTGACTTTTTAAATGCCCATTTAATTAGGTGTGTGAATTTTTGAGAATGTGAGGCAATGTGGTATACAGAGTAGAAAAAAACTTTGAACAGATTCAAAATCACCAATATAAGCATGCAATTTATCAAGTACTTCCAACGAGTTCTTGACACTCCAAAAGTAAATACTTCCACTATTTTCGAAGGCCGTATTTGAATAATTTATTAACAGGTTTTTAATTGTACCAAGTGTGCTGGTAAGAAGAATAGACAATTAAGTAGTAGAACAATGGCTTGAAAACGAAATAAATCTATATTTGTAAGGTGTTTAGTGTAGCTTCGGAAGCCAATACATAGTTGGGACTTTCATTGTATTTGGCTCTGCTTGTAAAGCGGTAGCTAAAAGTTTATGTTTGTTACAGAGGTCGTTTTCTGAAAATGGAGTCAGTTGGAATGTTGGTGAATTGGTGATTTCTTTTTTCAGAACCTCAATTTAAAATTTACGTCAAACAATAATAATATTATTAGCAGCTTTATCGGCCGGGACAAAAACAAATTCCTTGGCTAGTTCTTTTAGTTTAAGTTTGATACGAGAAATGGGTTAACTGTGGTTATTGTTTATAGTAAAATGTTCTTTAAAATGTTGCATACGTATATCAACTATCCTCATTACTGAATTAAAAAAAGAGTCCAAAGATTTTTTGTCAGCTTTTCCCCGTTTTATCCATTTAATACAGTAAGTATGGAGTAAGTCGTGGATGATATTACGACACTCATTCCAATTAATAATTGACGGGGGACGATATTTAGATCCTTTACTGAGGAATGATTTTAAATCTCGGTCTTGAACGATGTTAAGATCTCCTGTTATAACATGGGGAATGGGTCCATAAATATATTCGGAATTACTACAATTACATGAAGTAGGTGTATTTTCACTGATATCAATATATAAATGTATTACTTTGAGATAACATACGCCTTCTTTTGAAAGGTACCCATTTTTCAACAAAGTATCAGTATTCCTATGGGAACAAACTGTGCGCTTTACCTTTTTATTTTCATGAGTTGGAGTTCCTTCGGATTCTTAAAAAAAAAATAGAAGATAGAAAAAGCCAGGTCAATTGATTTCACATTCAGATATATTGATGATGTTACTTCCATAAACAGTCCAAACTTTTCATGATTGGGTTCCATTAATATATCCCCAGAACTAGAAATTAAAGAAAAAACAAACATTTTTAGACTTATCTCTCAAATTTGACCTAAAATGGTATCATACACTATAAATGTATTACTTTGGGATAACATACGCCTTCTTTTGAAAGTACGCATTTTAAAACAAATTATCGGTATTATGGGAACAAACTATGCGCCTTACCTTTTTATTTTCATGAGTTGGAGTTCCTTCGGATTCTTTAAAAAAAAGAGAAGATAAAAAAGCCAGGTCAATTGATTTCAAATTCAGATATATTGATGATGTTATTTCCATAAACAATCCAAACTTTTCATGATTGGGTTCCATCAGATAGAATATATACATTTTTAGACTTATATCTCAAATTTGACAAACTCTGTCATCTTAGTACCAGAATTTATGACAAACGAAACAATTTTGAATTTGAAATCATCATTTCCTCCCACCTTAGTACCAACACAAAACCAACTTCACCTTCATATATGGAATTTACATTTCCCAACTATTCAAGAACTTGCAGCTCTACACAGACTTTGAAAAACGTTACCAGTTTTATAAAGAGAAAGCTGTTGAGCCAGGGGTTTGTCAAAGAACGTCCTGTTCTTTTTCTAAAAAAAAAAGTTCATCGGAAGGTACAAAGACCTTGTTGATAAATATATTGTATGAACTTCACAAATAATACACAATAGTCTAGAAATATAGATTCTGGGTACTGACGTTGGTTGGTTGTCATCTTAAATAACGTGCTATAGTATTCTTTAATCTGTATTTACGAATTTTACTTTTAATTTTTAGTCTGTTTTTGCTGATATCCATGGACGTGGCTTTGTATTTACACATCCCGTCATTGCGTTATTGTGCAATTGTATATTTCTGTATTCTTGTTATTTTTTTATTTTTGCGAATGTGCTTTGTGTATATGCATTTTTCTGTTTCTTGGTTACATATATTTCTTTGTTTTATAGTGATTCAGATTGTAACACAATGTTGACCGCTGTTCCCCAAATTTTGACATTATTGCCTATTGTGTATTTTTGGTTTGTTCACACATCGTTGTCAATATAATTGAATTTTATGCCACTGTCATTCAAGAGAGATATTTAGCTAGCCATGAAATCCGTTTAAATCAACCATTTTTTTATAGTCAGGAATATAACAGTTGTTATCCATTCGTTTGATGTGATTGAGCGTTTGATTCTGACATTTGATTCGTTCTGTATTTTGGGATTTTTTTTTATTATACATTTTTGTTCTCAATTTTACTTCATTAGGGGAGATAACTCTGATAATATATTTTTCACAGGAGAATGTGTTGTGAATTTACCTATTTTATTATACAGCAAAATAACATGTCCGGTGACCCCCCCTTTTTCTCATCTGAAAGAGCAAATTATTAGAGATATATTCGCATGTTTTTTCTTAAAAATATATGTTGCAATGTTCTTTTAATCTCACAAAATTTGGGTTTCATTGCATTTAGCTATAGCTTTTAAAAAAAGACAAGTAACCTTTTGTGAGCTATTGCTCTATCATTTATATGAAAAGACAAATGAAGGTAACTATACGCACAATACAACTCAGTTCAATTTGAAATTGCCTGTACTTAGTCAGGAATATGACAATTGTTGTCCATTCGTTTGATATGTTTTATCATTTTATTTTGACAATTTGGTTAGGATGTCAGAATAGGTAACAAAAGAAACTAAGCAAAATGTCAATTATACATATATTTACAAAGGACTACTGTCAGGTACTGACATGCTTACTCCAGACTTCAATTAATATGATTGAACGATTATATATTTATTATATGAAAAGTAAGCACATTCCCACCCATTAAGGGTTTAGTATCATACCTTCATAAAATATATGAAAAGAACATAACTCGTACCAAGCCAACAACTGGTTTTAAAATGATTTTGTTTTTATTTTTCGCTGCAAAGACCACTTTAAATTAAAGAATTGGTATTGCTTTTTTTTTATAAAAAGAATGGCCAAGGCATATACAAGTATCTTGTCTTCGGAAAGGATAAATCCTACTTTGTAAAGGATCACTCTGATTCAAACAAAAACTGTTCTGAAAATGACATTATCAAGATGCTTGATTTCTTGATTGACAACATATTTGTTACATTCGGAGGATGTGTTTTTCAACAGACTATCGGCATTTCAATGGGAACGAATTGTGCCCTCTTCTTGCCGACTTGTATCTTAATTATTATGAGGCTGACTTCATACAGGAACTTCTTAGGAAGAACGATAAGAAGTTAGCAATATCCTTTAACTCTACTTTCCGTTATAAAGATGATGTTCTTACACTCAATAATTTGGTGACTATGTCGAATGCATCTATCCCAATGAATTAGAGATAAAGGATACTACAGATACAGTTAAGTCGGCCTCATATCTTGACTTACATCTAGAAATTGACAATTAAGGTCGATTGAAAACAAAACTTTACGACAAAAGAGATTATTTCAGCTTTCCAATTGATACAGTATTCCCGTGCTTGCATTTCCTATCATGATTTTCTTGATAGAGGGTTGTTGCTCACAAGGAAGCTATTAAATCAAGAGTTCCAAATGGTAAAGTTGAAATCATCTCTTCGTAACTTTTACGGACGCCATCACGAGTTGGTTGACCGTTATCGAATAACCACTTCACAAATGATATCAAATATGTTACTTACGTCGTCACTACAATCCCCTTTCCTTTCATGAATGTGACATACCAAATAAGACTATTTACCGGATTTGTTATAATATAATCAACACGACGTGTGCCACATATGGAACAGGATCTACTTACCCTTCCGGAGCACCTGAGATCACCAATATTTTTGTGAGGTTCGTTATGATTAATCTTTAGTTTTCTATGTTGTGTCATGTGTACTATTGTTTGTCTGTTAGTCCTTTTAATTCTTAGTCATGGCGTTGTCAGTTTATTTTCGATTTATGAATTTGACTGTCCCTCTGGTATCTTTCATCCCTCTATTAATGCCGTTTCAGATAACAAAAGAGAGGCGAAATAACCTTCGTTTCAATACAGAATGAAATAAAGGGTTTATGTGATGTTGTCATTTTAATGTTACATCTAACATTGCTATAAAAGCGCGAGGTTTGGCTTGCTGCAAAACCAGGTTCAACCCACCATTTTGTTCATAAAATGTCCAGTACCAAGTCAGAAAAATGGCACTTGTTATCTTATCTGTGTGTGTTGCATTGGGTTTTTTTTGTTGCACAGTGTTGCTGTTGTATCGTTGTGGTTCTCTTATAGTTGATGTGTTTACCTCAGATTTAGTTTGTAACTAGGGTTTGTTTTCTCTCAATCGATGTATGACTTTCGAACAGCGGTATACTACTGGTGTCTTTATTACAGGCACAATAGGCCATTTGCCAATTCCCGTAATTGACCCTATAATTAGAGATCCCTCTGTCAGTTGTCTCCCTTAAGAGGGACATTAATTTTCATTTATAATGGATACATGTAGCTAGCAGAACGAGCAAATTTACAAGTGCATAATGGGAGTTATCTTAAAGGTTTTCAAATCTTTTAATCAAATTAATTTGTTGTTATTCTAAATACTTTTGACAGCTGAAATGATTTTTTTATGAAAAATTAGTTTAATAAAATTAACAGTACCAATTTTCTTGCACCAGATGTGCATTTCGACAATACAACGTCTCTTCAGTGATGCTCGTGGCCAAAATATTTGAAATCCAAAGCTTATATAAAAGATGAAGAGCTGTAATCCCAAAGGTCCAAATCCGTGAAAGGAATCAGAGCTTTGCATGAGAGAGATACATTCCTTTATTTATAAGAATTTATAATATTTTGTAACAGTAAATTTTAATAACACAAACAATCCGTATTTTCATGCCAGTACCGGAGTACTCGCTACTGGGCTGGTTATACCCTCGGGGACTTATAGTCCACCGGCAGAGGCATCGACCCACCGCCGATACATCACTTTCAATTCATTATGCTTTGCATTGGCAAACGCCAATTTTGTCCGGTATGGAACAAAGTGAAGTAATTTGTTTAAAAAGTGTGTAATAACATAATCAAGTTGGTAATTGGCAAGTGTACTATTAAATCAATGTTTCATATAAAACCAAAATGTTATGTTAATTGTTGGGTTTGCTGTCGTAAATCCGAAATAATAGAACATATGCATTCTGGTTTTTCCAAGCATATCAACAACACAAGAAGACCGCATGTCAAAAAATAAAAAGAACTTTAATGCTGAATTTTTTTTTCATGTGTTTCGTATTTAAAAGATATGAAGACATTTTAACATCTTGATACGACATTAATTGTAAAAGAAGACAGTTTTGCCATAACATTAGGTGGCGTCACAATCTGATTACATTCATAGATGAATAACAATGTTGGATAAATAAGACACACAATTAACTATGGTTTTACAAGATAAGTCATTATTCTCTTTATTAAACTTTCGAAAAAGGGCGAAAAATTAAAAATATAAAAAAGAGAATAAGACTTATAACATGTCTCCATTGAGTTTCTGCTTGCTTTTTATTTTGCATTTCACAAATTTTATCTTGCTGTTCATTTACGTTACTTGTTGGCCTAGGCTTTCCTGAAAATACATAAATATAAGTCGTACTTGGTTTATGTATCAATATTTGAATCTTTGAAATATGACTGATGTTCCCATATTTTGACTATTTTATTGATTGTGACTGTTTATTTAACGCATCATGTAAATGTAACGGAATTTGATGAGACTGTTATTAAAGTGAGAGGGTTAGCGCTATAGAACCAGGTTTAATCCACCATTTTCTACATTTGAAAATGCCTGTACCAAGTCAGGAATATGACAGTTCTTGTCCATTCGTTTTTGATGCGTTTTGTTTTTTGATATTGCCATGTGATTATGGACTTTCCAAATTGATTTTCCTCTGAGTTTAGTATTTTTGTGATTTTACTTTTTTTTATATATACCAATTCTTTATTTTTGTTGTTGCATACGTGTTGATATGTGAAAAACAGTTTTGGATTTTATCTGAGATATAAATATAAATCAAACAGCCTTTTCTGTTATATTTTTGTTTCTAACAATTTTATAAGTTGGCAAAATAATGAACAGTCTAACTTTTTCAACACCAAAGCATATAGAAACTAAACAAAACTAGCACTTCACCTATTTATTCCGCCCGAGGAGCTTTTCTCAATTGAACTTTATCATGAACGCTTTTTAAAAAACACAAACATTTGGAAGTCATGCACATAAACGTATCTAAATACATTTAGAGCTTTATGACAGAAAAAATCTATGGTGAATAGAGATTCCACGTTAACTAATCCTTTGTTAGAATCTTAGATTGTTTATAATTTCTTATAATTATAAATAATGATCAACCACGTCTTCCTTCCTCAATTAATTCTTTTTATAACCAATATGAATGATTCAATGATAGTAATATATGTATTGTAATTGAAATAATTTCAATAACTAAAAAAGAGGAAACAATATAAATATAAAAAAAGAAAGTTTTACTAATCACATGTTTCATTCGAGGTCCTTGCCTTCTATTTGTATTTGCTGATCTAGGCTTTCCTGAAAATTATATAAAAATGTGAGTTTAGGCTGGTAAACACCTTACAAACAGACTGTTTTATATCATGAAAACTTTTAATACAATCATGTGTTTTATTGTTGTACCAGCAAATATGTCGTTCAGAGAAAAATGAAAATTAAAAGAACCCGACATTGACGAATGCAATTTGTTGCACCAAAGTTATATCACCGTAAACTATATGATTTAACCTTTTTTGTTTTTTTTAATATCAAATACGATATAAAATACTATAAGTCATTTCAATGATACAATAATAAAGTCCTTATCAAAGTACACAAATCAACAATTAACAACACAGCATTTGTCTAATTATCCAACTTGTTCGATATGCCCGTGTCTGTTGTGACGTTTTTGATTTTAACGAACACAAGCTATGTATTACTGGTAAATGATTAAACCAGGGATATTGTTACCATAAATTACTTAAAACCTTTACGAAATTTTTCCATATATATAAAGATTTGGTTTTGAAGTTTGGTTGTGCCTGTAAAAAACTTATTTCAAACGGGATAGCACATCCTCATTTTTACGGAAATGTTGTCAACCGTGCCCGGAAATTTAGAAATGATCCATGATAACTTGTTGCTCCTTTAAATAAACTTATTCTAAAAGGTTACATATTCAACACTGTAATAAGATCATTGAATATTGTTTTTATTGGTAAACATATTGATCTTATTATCAGTAGATTAAAAGCTAACTAAATATTACTAGTATGTTATATACATATACATTTTCATGATCTATAATCTGTCGATACCTGTAACTTGTCATTGCACAAGGTCATGTTTTCTCTGACTGTTTATGACGTCTTTACACTAAATTCATTGTATGTTGGATGTGTACGGATTGAGTGTTCAGTCTTAGAGGCTTGATTTTTATATTAGTTGTTAGTGGCTTTGAACTAGCTGTCAGATAACTGCGAGATCTGTTTATAGTGTCTTTTTGTGTCGGGATGTATAAATGCCCGGCCACGTCCACTTGTATTTTTTGTCTATCTGTTGAGTTAAGCCTTTTTCAACTGAATTTTATAGTTAGTTCTTATGTTGTACTGTTATACCACTGTCCCAGGTTAGGGGAGGGTTGGGATCCCGCTAACATGTTTAACCCCGCCACATTATTTGTGTATGTGTCTGTCCCAAGTCAGGAGCCTGTAATTCAGTGGTTGTCATTTGTTTATGTATTACATATTTGTTTTTTATTCATTTTTTTTACATAAATAAGGCTGTTAGTATTCTCGTTTGAAATGTTTTACATTGTCTTATCGGGGCCTTTTATAGCTGACTATGCGGTATGGGCTTTGTTCATTGTTGAAGGCCGTACGGTGAACTATAGTTGTTAATGTTTGTTTCATTTGGTCTTTTGTGGATAGTTGTCTCATTGGCAATCATACCACATCTTCTTTTTTTATATAATGGTCGATATTTGTACGCTCACCTTATATCATAAAGTGAATATTTATTAAAATCGTATATTCACATTTAAACCATTCATTTTATTGCAGTAAACATAGTATATAGTGTGCTCGTTCGTTTGAACCCCAACCCCGTCAAACTAAAGACTTGACAATTTGTAAACATTCCTTCTCCGCTTAAAACAACTAAAAAACGTATAGATAACACACTTTTATCAATAGTATGTTTCGTCTGAGTATCATGGTTATACATATACCTGAACCCGTGAAGATCCCCAATCTACCTCCTGTCCGGTCTTAGGGTTATCCAGTAAAGTTTTGGCCGATTCCAGTCTTTTTCTTATGTATTCTGGTGGATCTATTTAAAACAAACATTTGCATTAGTTACATCTGAATGCAAAAGCCCAATCAAAAGTTACAAAGTTGAAGAGCATTAATTATTGACAATATGAGAAGGTGTGTCTAAAAAAACGCAATAGTAGTTAACATTGTTAAAAAACGAATAAGGCAATTGACACCTGGGATAGAAAAAGCATGACGTTTAGAATATTTCAATATTTACAGAAATACATATCAATGAATTTTCCTTTATGATTAGTCATTATTTGATTTGGTTATCTTGTTTGAATTGTATTTGCATCTTGTCACTTCCAAGCACCGTTTACAGCTGATTTCACGGTTTTTACTCATTGCCGAAGGTCGTTTAGTTACCTATATTAGCAATTATGTACGTCATGTGAGTTATTCAATGTAGATATTGAAATCATTAAAAACTAGTTTAAAGTTGTATTGCTTCAAAACCTTCAGCCAAAAAACAGGCGCTGGTGAATGGTTTTCAATGATTGCATATGCCCCCATATATATGTGTCTCATTGACAATGACAAAACATGTTTTATTTGTATACCTTAATTTTGACAATCAGTTACCAGAATAGTCAAATCAAATTTGTAAAAAAGTAAAATCACAAAAATACCGAACTCCATGGAATATTATAAAGGGAAAGACCAAATCAAAAGCTCAAACACATCAAACGAATGGATAACAACTGTCATATTTTACAGATTTGTCGAATCATCAACAAAGATAATGTTGATCTCTTAAAAAAGTTAGTAAAAAAATCCACTAAATAGTTTTTCAATGTGCTATACAAGTCGCGTAGAAACTTTACAATGAAATGCACGTGTTATTGGATAACACTGTAAGAAATAATTAAAAAGATCATACCTTGACTAAACCACGTCTTCAAATCTTCCCATCTCATTGTCATTTTTTCTGCTGTCAATTGGCTTTCCCTGAAATCATAATTCAAGGATGTTAATTTCACTTTTGGACAAAAATTGAAAAACAATATGCGAAAAATAAATTGACAGTATGCATGTCTTCATTTAAAGAATGTGAGCTTCAAACTGACCAATATAATGCATTGAAGCACTGGTTGTCACTTAAATGAAAATGTTCAAATGATAAGAATCAGTTTTGCTTAAAGTTAAATTTTCACAAATATGTGGAAATAAACTCATCATAGATACCGGGAGTTAAATTTGTATATACGCCTGACGCGCGTTTCGTCTACTAAAGACTCATCAGTGACGCTCGAATCCCCTGTTAAAAAACACACAAACACCATACATGTTTCTATAAGTAAGGAAGTAGTATCCTGTTAAAACCTGAGTAAGATATGTACAAACATAGATACCAGGATTGACATTTTACATTTGCGCTAGCTGCTCGTTATGTCTACAAAACACTCATCAGTGACGCTTGAATTTTTAACAGGATTTTTGTGACAAAAATGTCTGTTATTGACTTGGGGATGCTCCGCGGGCGGGCGGTCGTGCGGGCGGGCGGCAATCAAATGTTGTCCGTGCGTTAACTCATGAACCGTTCAACCAAAGCTTTTAAAATTTTATATGTTGTTACTGACACCTAAATGAAGGTCAAGTTCAATAATGGCGATTTTGACTTTTACCGTGCAGGAGTTATGGTTCTTGAAAGATTGAAAAATGGCCTTTTCAGTCGTGTCCGTGCATTTACGCATGAACTGTTCTACTAAAGCTTCCCAAATTTTAATATGTTGTTACTGATGACAAAATAGAGGTCAAGTTCAATAATGACGATTTTGACTTTTACCGTTCAGGAGTAATGGTTCTTGAAAGATTGAAAAATGGTGTTTCTAGTCGTGTCCGTGCATTTTCTCATGAACCATTCAACTAAAGCTTTTTAAATTTCAATATGTTGTTACTGGTGACAAAATAGAGGTCAAGTTCAATAATGCCGATTTTGACTTTTACCGTTCAGGAGTTATGGTTTTTGAAAGATCGTAAAATGGTGTTTCCATTCACGTTGTTGCATTTACTCACGAACCATTCAATTTAAGCTTTTCAAATTTTATTATGTTGATACTGATGACAAAATAGAGGTCAAATTTGATATTGACGATTTTCACTTTCGCCAATCATCAGTAATGGTTCTTGTGCCAGGACACAAATAAATGCTAATAAATCCGGTTTGCTGTCGTTGTGACAGCCTCTTGTGTAAAATATTAAAAGGCTAAATAAATTATGAAGTCGGAGAGCATTGAAGGCCAAATATTTCTAAACGTTTTGGCAACTAAGGTAATCTGTAATAGTAACAGTCGAAATCCGCTTATCTAAAACCTAGAGTTTCTGATGACGTTTTATGTACAGAAAAAAAGAGACTGCAACGATGAAATATCGTACAAGAAAAAGAAAAGAGATTAACTTGGGATAAAGTGTACCAAAATCTTTGGATGAGAATCTTCAAAAGAATTTCATTAGTTTAGTAAAACAAAAATACTCGTATTAGAACTCTAAAAACAAAATAGTTCCTTGTTCATACTTGAAACGATAATACTAGTAATCGAAAACCAAAGCAGTATAACGAATCTAAAATGTAGACAGGATCCTCATAACTTGAGCAATTAACAGTATGACAAAGGAAATGTATGCGTATGAACTGAAATGTTCTTATGATGCAATATAACATACTCTTCTTCAGCTAAGTCTGTTAAGACTTCATAAAAGTTAACTTGTTCCAGCATTCCTTCGTCTTCCTCGCGTCTCACATTCAGTACTATGTCATAAGTGGTTGTTTGTCCTGAAGTTACCTCTATTTTTGACCTGTATTCCTGTTGATAAAAATGATGAAATTGTTAAATGAAATTTTTAATGATTCAAGTTTCAGTTCATTAATTTGGTAATAAACTAAAAGAAGAGCCTAACTAAAAATCAGACCTCAGATGGTTTTGGCAGTTTTGCAGAAGCCATTGAGGTTCTTATAGTCTCAATATATTCAATAATTGAATCTTCTAATTTTTAGTTTTGATCCTATATAAGAAACGTAATTTGTATTTAATTTATACTTCCTTACAAGCTAGTTGTACTATTATATGCATCCACTAGATTTCTAGTTTAAGTAGCTTTTGTAATCTTTGATTATGTGAATAGGATAGAAAAAAGAACACAGTCGTTATAAGTAGAAAATAAGTAACTGTTAATGTAAGATGGAATTAAACAAAGTTAAATTAAAGTTGTTAATATTGTAACAAATGCAATGCTTCTATCCTTGTGTGAGGCAGATAATTTACTCCGTGCGTAATAAATAGGTACTTGCCTCAATTTGAACTTTAACTATGGCTAGTTTCTCTTGGAGCATAATTCTTTCTTCTCTTAGTTTGGAAATTGTTCTAGAATCTTCCTGTTTTTCTTTATAGACACTACTAATCTTAAAATAGAAATAATATTCTTGAGATTAAGATGTTTGCAATTGCATCCCTAATTTGACAGGTTTCGAATATTTTCAAAAGAAGGGCTAAGAATACCAAAGAAATATTCAAACACATAGATCGAAATAAACTGACAACGTCATAGTTAACAAAGAAAAAAACAAACAGAAAAAAAATAATACACAAGACACAAAATTTAAAACTAAAGACACAGCAACACGAACCCCACTAAAAACTGTGGGTGATCTCAGTGCTCCGGAAGGGCAAGCATATTCTGCTCCACTTGTGGTACCCGTCGTGTTGCTCATGTTATTACAAATCCGATTGTCTAATTCGGTAGGTCACATTCATAAAAAGGGAAGGAGCGTGTAAGGAACATACTTAGTATCCTATAGTTTCTGTGAAACGATTATCCATAACGGTAAAGAAATCCGTAAAATTTACAAATGTTCTAAATTTTTTTCCAAAGTTTAGATTTAAGTTGAAAGTTTTAAAACTTTTTAGAATTAAGAATACCTATATATACATTATTTATTACATACGCACCTGGTGCAGTGAACTTGGAACCGTTTATCTATTGACGTGAATAGACCATATTAAAATCAAGAAATTGACCAATCTAGTGGCATTAAATTAAAAGGTCAATGACTATTTTCAAACATATTGTTCGAGACAGCACTTTTAAACACGCTTGTACATGGAAAAGAAATATGAAGACAATCAAAATGCTCCGAAACACTATTTGTTTTTGAGTTTATGCGATTCCATCATTTTTTCGTCTCTGCTACTTTAGATAGCAACAGATACAAAATGATATATAAAAGTAATTAGTCGAAAACGACAAGAAGACATATAAAGGCTAAACTTTACAAAATGTGACTTGGCTGGAGAGTTGTCTCATTGGCACTCATACAGCATCTTCTTATATTTATAAACAGTGTAAAACGAAACAGATAAACTAAAGGCTGAGCAGCGAGAATCCCTTAAAAACCTAGGTGGTCTCGGGTACTGTCACCCTTCGTTTTTATTTGGAAGTTCAAATATACAAAACGAAAATGTGGTATGATTGCCAATGAGACAACTTTTTATATCATTTTGTCGATTCTTCGTCATTTTGATAATATTTTTTTTTTTTAATTCATTCATGTATTTGTTTGTCATTCCTTCATCACATCAAGCAAAGCTAGCCAGTGTTGACAAAAATGTGTATTCGACCAGTAAATAAAGGCAACAGTAGTATACCGCTGTTTAAAATTCATAAATCCATGGACAAAAAACCAAATCGGGGTAACAAACTAAAACCGAGGTAAACGCATTAAATATAAGAGGAGAACAACGACATAACTCTAAAATGTAACGCACAGAGAAACGCACCGAGCATCAGACAAAATCCCACGAGAATAACAAATATAAAATGAAAACCAAATACATGAATTTGGGATAGACAAGTACCGTGACACGTCTTATTGCAATGTGAATTTACACTCAAAATGTAAGAGAAAACAAACGACATATTGTTAAAATGTAATACACACAGAAACAAACTATAATTTAACAATGGCCATATTTCTGATTTGGTACAGGGAATTTTGAAAGGAAAACATTGTGGGTTGAACCTGGTTTTGTGGCATGCCAAATCGCACTTTTATGGCCATGTGAAATATAACATCAAAATGACAACACAACACCACAAGACTACAATATAAATACATTGGAGAACACAATTGACAAAGAATCACACAAACAACGGGCAAGAAGTTCAAAATTTTAATATACCAGAAGTGCATTTTGCCCACACAAGACCTACTTGTGACGCCCAGATACAAAAGTTTGAAAGCCGAAACAAGTACAAAGTTGATGAGCATCGAGGACCAAAAGATCAAAAAATGTGTGCCAAAAACTGCAAGGTTTTTCTATTGGTTACCAGAACATCCCTATTATTTAGAATAATTTATACTTTTGCAAACAGTAAATTTAATAAGATTACTATACAAAAGATGTACATGATAAACTAATTAATTAATTACAGGAAACAATTGAAATATATCACATAACCAGAAATTTGAAACACAACAGAAGACACATCCGAATAAGTTTAAACCTCAACGCCAAGTAACGTCATATTTGAAACTGTAAAAAATGACGAAAAAATGACGTCATTTGAATTTGTAAAACAGATCATCAAAAAATTAAAGATGACGTCACATTAGAATGAAAAAGATAGAATTAGGATTGATTTAAGATTAAATATTTGAACTAAATACTGATATTGCCTTTAATAACAAAGCACATTTCAATACTTATTAATAGCAAACTAAGGTAGAAATTAACCAGTAAAAATGGACGCCATACTCAACTCAAAAACATATAAATGTACTAAAATCAAATATCAAACAAAACTAACAAAGGCAAAAGGATCCTGATAAATAAGTCTTCTATGCTACTTCATTTGGCTTTGAGCTAGCTTTTAGTAACGGCGAGTTTGTTTAAGTTGTTTTGTGATTTATTTGTGTGTTGTGTTTCGATCTGATGAGCCAAGCCTTTTCTATATGTTTTCCTGTGATGTGTTGTTGCAGGGTCACCAATACCTATGGAATAAGACAGTGTTTATCCACTAGTTCTTTTGGTTGAAAATGTTTGATAACACTTCTTAGAAGGAGTCTGTATGTCAAAAGCCAGGAGGTTGAAAATCATTGGTGGTCATGCGTTTTTGTATATAATTTCTATGTTATTATTTTTTTACGTGAATCAGGTCTAAAGTTTTATTGTGTTATTTGCTTAACATTTGTCATGTCTTGGAACTATTATTTATTTGATATGCGGTAATGGTTAAGCTTATGTTGAAGGCATGTGGTTTCCGGTTGAAAGTGTAATTAGTAATAAAACTACAACTTAATTTTTATTAAGTTTTGGAAAAAGGGCATTACTAATCTAAATAAATTAAATATTGGCTACATTTACCTGTCTCTCAAATTCTTCTTTCTGCTCTATGACGAGTTTATCATACTTAGAATACTCGATCTTCTTTACCTTAGTTACCTGTTAATAATAAGGTTACACGAAGGATATATATATGAATCGTTGTTAAACATTCGTTTTCTTCACTCAATTTTTAATTGCAGACTAAATAACAATTTTAACATATATGTTAATATATTTATCATAGGTTAAGGTAGATTCATGGTATACCGCCATCTTGGATTGTACAATCACAGTACAAAATCGGTCTAGTTATTTGCCTTAATCTGCAAATTTGGAGACATATTTGCAATTCAATGGTTAGACTGTTTTTTCTATTTAAAGAAGACTTGTTAATTAATTGTATTATACAAAATATTTTTATTAAAATTTATACTGGTTTAATGGGGAAATGTTTTATTTTTACTTCTAGCAAGAAAAGGAGTTCGGTGACACCATGTTTTCATTTTATTTTCTTAAAACATATTATGAAACCTTTCTTCTGCCAATTTATTTCAAAATTCTATCGCATAGAATTTTATTTATGCACACTAAGGGGTTTTTTCATGATCAAACTCATCAAATTTTGGCGATTTTCAACGACTCATAGCTTGAAAAATAGCACGGGGACTCATACTTTTTATTTAAATTTTTAAAAAGAGCATAGAATAATCATCATTTTAGCAAATTATAAAAATATTCTGTCTAAAAAAATATATACTTGTGATCTACCTTAACACCGATATTATCTCAGGTTTAAAAAAACGTTTTGTTCACATCACAATTCATATATTATTACCGGTTATTTTGTTTAGTTTAGAGGAATAAAACTTACGAAAAACGTTTTCATTCTAAAGCCCA